>NC_086321.1:318253542-318395425 GCF_036172605.1 Pelobates fuscus | reverse complement strand
GTGAAGGAGGGGGAGGGGGGATAGTAAGTGGGGGAGGGGGGAGAGTAAGTGAAGGAGGGGGAGGGGGGAGAGTAAGTGGGGGAGGGGGTGAGTAAGTGAAGGAGGGGGGAGAGTAAGTGAAGGAGGGGGAGGGGGAGGGGGGAGAGTAAGTGGGGGAGGGGGGAGAGTAAGTGAAGGAGGGGGAGGGGGGAGAGTAAGTGAAGGAGGGGGAGGGGGGAGAGTAAGTGGGGGAGGGGGGAGAGTAAGTGAAGGAGGGGGGAGAGTAAGTGAAGGAGGGGGAGGGGGGAGAGTAAGTGAAGGAGGGGGAGGGGGGGAGAGTAAGTGAAGGAGGGGGGAGAGTAAGAGGGGGAGGGGGAGGGGGGAGAGTAAGTGAAGGAGGGGGAGGGGGAGAGTAAGTGGGGGAGGGGGAGAGTAAGTGAAGGAGGGGGATAAGTGAAGGAGGGGGGAGAGTAAGTGAAGGAGGGGGAGGGGGAGGGGGGAGAGTAAGTGAAGGAGGGGGAGGGGGAGAGTAAGTGAAGGAGGGGGAGGGGGAGTAAGTGAAGGAGGGGGGAGAGTAAGTGAGGGAGGGGGAGGGGGGAGAGTAAGTGAAGGAGGGGGAGGGGGGGGAGTAAGTGGGGGAGGGGGGAGAGTCAGTGAAGGTGGGGAAGGGGGAGAGTAAGTGAAGGAGGGGGGAGAGTAAGTGGGGGAGGGGGGAGAGTCAGTGAAGGTGGGGAAGGGGGAGAGTAAGTGAAGGAGGGGGGAGAGTAAGTGGGGGAGGGGAGAGAGTAAGTGAAGGAGGGGGAGAGTAAGAGGGGGAGGGGGAGAGTAATTCGGGGAGTAAGTGTAAGTAAGTGAGGGAGGGGGAGAGTAAGTGGGGGAGGGGGGAGAGTAAGTGAAGGAGGGGGGAGAGTAAGTGAAGGAGGGGGAGGGGGGAGAGTAAGTGGGGGAGGGGGAGAGTAAGTGAAGGAGGGGGAGGGGTGAGAGTAAGTGGGGGAGGGGGGAGAGTAAGTGAAGGAGGGGGAGGGGTGAGAGTAAGTGGGGGAGGGGGGAGAGTAAGTGAAGGAGGGGGGAGAGTAAGTGAAGGAGGGGGGAGAATAAGTGAAGGAGGGGGAGGGGGGAGAGTAAGTGAAGGAGGGGGGGAGAGTAAAGTGAAGGAGGGGGAGGGGGAGAGTAAGTGAAGGAGGGGGAGGGGGGAGAGTAAGTGGGGGAGGGGGAGAGTAAGTGGGGGAGGTGGAGTGGGGAGAGTAAGTGAAGGAGGGGGAGGGGGAGAGTAAGTGGGGGAGGGGGGAGAGTAAGTGAAGGAGGGGAGGGGGGGAGAGTAAGTGGGGAGGGGGAGGGGGGAGAGTAAGTGAAGGAGGGGGGAGAGTAAGTTAGGGGGGAAAGTAAGTAGGGGAGGGGGAGAGTCAGTGAATGAGGGGAAGGGGAGAGTAAGTGAAGGAGGGGGGAGAGTAAGAGGGGGAGGGGGAGAGTAAGTGGGGGAGGGGGAAAGTAAGTGAAGGAGGGGGAGGCGGAGTGTAAGCGGGGTAGGGGGAGGGGGGAGTGTAAGCGGGGTAGGGGGAGGGGGGAGAGTAAGTGAAGGAGGGGGAGGGGGAGAGTAAGTGAAGGAGGGGGAGGGGGGAGAGTAAGTGGGGGAGGGGGGAGAGTAAGTGAAGGAGGGGGAGAGTAAGTGAAGGAGGGGGAGGGGGAGAGTAAGTGGGGGAGGGGGAGGGGGAGAGTAAGTGAGGGAGGGGGAGAGTAAGTGGGGGAGGGGGGAGAGTAAGTGAAGGAGGGGGGAGAGTAAGTGGAGGGGGAGGGGGGAGAGTAAGTGGGGGAGGGGGGAGAGTAAGTGAAGGAGGGGGGGTGAGAGTAAGTGGGGGAGGGGAAGGGGGAGAGTAAGTGAAGGAGGGGGAGAGTAAGTGAAGGAGGGGGAGGGGGAGAGTAAGTGGGGGAGGGGAGGGGGGAGAGTAAGTGAAGGGAGGGGGAGAGTAAGTGGGGGAGGGGGAGAGTAAGTGGGGGAGGGGGGAGAGTAAGTGAAGGAGGGGGAGGGGTGAGAGTAAGTGGGGGAGGGGGAGAGTAAGTGAAGGAGGGGGGAGAGTAAGTGAAGGAGGGGGAGGGGGGAGAGTAAGTGAAGGAAGGGGGAGAGTAAGTGAAGGAGGGGGAGGGGGGAGAGTAAGTGAAGGAGGGGGGGAGAGTAAGTGGGGGAGGGGGGAGAGTAAGTGAAGGAGGGGGGGTGAGAGTAAGTGGGGGAGGGGAAGGGGGAGAGTAAGTGAAGGAGGGGGAGAGTAAGTGAAGGAGGGGGAGGGGGAGAGTAAGTGGGGGAGGGGGGGAGAGTAAGTGAAGGAGGGGGAGGGGGAGAGTAAGTGGGGGAGGGGGGAGAGTAAGTGGGGGAGGGGGGAGAGTAAGTGAAGGAGGGGGGGTGAGAGTAAGTGGGGGAGGGGAAGGGGGAGAGTAAGTGAAGGAGGGGGAGAGTAAGTGAAGGAGGGGGAGGGGGAGAGTAAGTGGGGGAGGGGGGAGAGTAAGTGAAGGAGGGGGAGAGTAAGTGGGGGAGGGGGAGAGTAAGTGGGGGAGGGGGGAGAGTAAGTGAAGGAGGGGGGAGAGTAAGTGAAGGAGGGGGAGGGGGGAGAGTAAGTGGGGGAGGGGGGAGAGTAAGTGAAGGAGGGGGAGGGGTGAGAGTAAGTGGGGGAGGGGGAGAGTAAGTGAAGGAGGGGGGAGAGTAAGTGAAGGAGGGGGAGGGGGGAGAGTAAGTGAAGGAGGGGGGAGAGTAAGTGAAGGAGGGGGAGGGGGGAGAGGTAAGTGAAGGAGGGGGGAGAGTAAGTGGGGGAGGGGGGAGAGTAAGTGAAGGAGGGGGAGAGTAAGTGAAGGAGGGGGAGGGGAGAGAGTAAGAGGGGGAGGGGGGAGAGTAAGTGAAGGAGGGGGAGAGTAAGTGAAGGAGGGGGAGGGGGAGAGTAAGAGGGGGAGGGGGGAGAGTCAGTGAGGGAGGGGGAGAGTAAGTGGGGGAGGGGGAGAGCAAGTGAGGGAAGGGGGAGGGGGAGAGTAAGTGAGGGGAGGGGGAGATTAAGTGAGGGAGGGGGAGAGTAAGTGAGGGAGGGGGGAGAGTAAGTGAGGGAAGGAGGAGGGGGAGATTAAGTGAGGGAGGGGGAGGGGGGAGAGTAAGTGAAGGAGGGGGAGGGGGGAGAGTAAGTGGGGGAGGGGGGAGAGTAAGTGGGGGAGGGGGGAGAGTAAGTGAAGGAGGGGGAGAGTAAGTGAAGGAGGGGTAGAGTAAGTGGGGGAGGGGGAGAGTAAGTGAAGGAGGGGGGAGTAAGTGGGGGAGGGGGAGGGGGAGAGTAAGTGGGGGAGGGGGTGGGGGGAGAGTAAGTGGGGGAGGGGGAGAGTAAGTGAAGGAGGGGGAGAGTAAGTGGGGAGGGGGAGGGGGGAGAGTAAGTGAAGGAGGGGGAGAGTAAGTGGGGAGGGGGAGAGTAAGTGAAGGAGGGGGAGAGTAAGTGGGGAGGGGGAGGGGGAGAGTAAGTGGGGAGGGGGAGGGGAGAGTGAGGGAGGGAGGGGAGGGGGAGAGTAAGTGAAGGAGGGGGAGAGTAAGTGAAGGAGGGGGAGGGGGGAGAGTAAGTGAAGGAGGGGGAGGGGGGAGAGTAAGTGAAGGAGGGGGAGAGTAAGTGGGGGAGAGGGGGGAGAGTAAGTGGGGAGAGGGGGGAGAGTAAGTGAAGGAGGGGGAGGGGGAGAGTAAGTGAAGGAGGGGGAGGGGGGAGAGTAAGTGAAGGAGGGGGGAGAGTAAGTGAAGGAGAGGGGAGGGGGGAGAGTAAGTGAAGGAGGGGGAGGGGGGAGAGTAAGTGGGGGAGGTGGAGTGGGGGAGAGTAAGTGAAGGAGGGGGAGGGGGGATAGTAAGTGGGGGAGGGGGGAGAGTAAGTGAAGGAGGGGGAGGGGGAGGGGGGAGAGTAAGTGAAGGAGGGGGGTGAGTAAGTGAAGGAGGGGGGAGAGTAAGTGAAGGAGGGGGAGGGGGGAGAGTAAGTGGGGGAGGGGGGAGAGTAAGTGGGGGAGGTGGAGTGGGGAGAGTAAGTGAAGGAGGGGGAGGGGGAGAGTAAGTGGGGAGGGGGAGGGGGGAGAGTAAGTGAAGGAGGGGGGAGAGTAAGTTAGGGGGAAAGTAAGTGGGGGAGGGGGAGAGTCAGTGAAGGAGGGGAAGGGGGAGAGTAAGTGAAGGAGGGGGGAGAGTAAGAGGGGGGAGGGGGGAGAGTAAGTGGGGGAGGGGGGAGAGTAAGTGGGGGAGGGGGAAAGTAAGTGAAGGAGGGGGAGGCGGAGTGTAAGCGGGGTAGGGGGAGGGGGGAGTGTAAGCGGGGTAGGGGGAGGGGGAGAGTAAGTGAAGGAGGGGAGGGGGAGAGTAAGTGAAGGTGGGGGAGGGGGGAGAGTAAGTGAAGGAGGGGGAGAGTACGTGAAGGAGGGGGAGGGGGAGAGTAAGTGGGGGAGGGGGGAGAGTAAGTGAAGGAGGGGGGTGAGAGTAAGTGGGGGAGGGGAAGGGGGAGAGTAAGTGAAGGAGGGGGAGAGTAAGTGAAGGAGGGGGAGGGGGAGAGTAAGTGGGGGAGGGGAGGGGGGAGAGTAAGTGAAGGAGGGGGAGAGTAAGTGGGGGAGGGGAGAGTAAGTGGGGGAGGAGGGAGAGTAAGTGAAGGAGGGGGGAGAGTAAGTGAAGGAGGGGGAGGGGGGAGAGTAAGTGGGGGAGGGGGGAGAGTAAGTGAAGGAGGGGGAGGGGTGAGAGTAAGTGGGGGAGGGGGAGAGTAAGTGAAGGAGGGGGGAGAGTAAGTGAAGGAGGGGGAGGGGGGGAGAGTAAGTGAAGGAGGGGGGAGAGTAAGTGGGGGAGGGGGGGAGAGTAAGTGAAGGAGGGGGGAGAGTAAGTGGGGGAGGGGGGGAGAGTAAGTGAAGGAGGGGGAGAGTAAGTGAGGGAGGGGGGAGAGTAAGTGAGGGAAGGGGGAGGGGGAGATTAAGTGAGGGAGGGGGGGAGAGTAAGTGGGGGAGGGGGAGGGGGGAGAGTAAGTGGGGGAGGGGGGAGAGTAAGTGGGGGAGGGGGGAGAGTAAGTGAAGGAGGGGGAGAGTAAGTGAAGGAGGGGGAGAGTAAGTGGGGGAGGGGGAGAGTAAGTGAAGGAGGGGGAGAGTAAGTGGGGAGGGGGGAGAGTAAGTGAAGGAGGGGGAGAGTAAGTGGGGAGGGGGAGGGGGAGAGTAAGTGAAGGAGGGGGAGAGTAAGTGGGGAGGGGGAGGGGGAGAGTAAGTGGGGAGGGGGAGGGGGAGAGTAAGTGAGGGAGGGGAGGGGGAGAGTAAGTGAGGGAGGGGGAGGGGGGAGAGTAAGTGAAGGAGGGGGGAGAGTAAGTGAAGGAGGGGGAGGGGGGAGAGTAAGTGAAGGAGGGGGAGGGGGGAGAGTAAGTGAAGGAGGGGGAGAGTAAGTGGGGGAGAGGGGGGAGAGTAAGTGGGGGGAGAGGGGGGAGAGTAAGTGAAGGAGGGGTGAGGGGGAGAGTAAGTGAAGGAGGGGGAGGGGGGAGAGTAAGTGAAGGAGGGGGGGAGAGTAAGTGAAGGAGAGGGGAGGGGGGAGAGTAAGTGAAGGAGGGGGAGGGGGGAGAGTAAGTGGGGGAGGTGGAGTGGGGAGAGTAAGTGAAGGAGGGGAGGGGGGAGAGTAAGTGGGGGAGGGGGGGAGAGTAAGTGAAGGAGGGGGAGGGGGAGGGGGGAGAGTAAGTGGGGGAGGGGGTGAGTAAGTGAAGGAGGGGGGAGAGTAAGTGAAGGAGGGGGAGGGGGAGGGGGGAGAGTAAGTGGGGGAGGGGGGAGAGTAAGTGAAGGAGGGGGAGGGGGGAGAGTCAGTGAAGGAGGGGGAGGGGGGAGAGTAAGTGGGGGAGGGGGGAGAGTAAGTGAAGGAGGGGGGAGAGTAAGTGAAGGAGGGGGAGGGGGGAGAGTAAGTGAAGGAGGGGGGAGGGGGGAGAGTAAGTGAAGGAGGGGGGAGAGTAAGAGGGGGAGGGGGAGGGGGGAGAGTAAGTGAAGGAGGGGGAGGGGGAGAGTAAGTGGGGGAGGGGGGAGAGTAAGTGAAGGAGGGGGAGGGGGAGTAAGTGAAGGAGGGGGGAGAGTAAGTGAAGGAGGGGAGGGGGAGGGGGGAGAGTAAGTGAAGGAGGGGGAGGGGGAGAGTAAGTGAAGGAGGGGGAGGGGGAGTAAGTGAAGGAGGGGGGGAGAGTAAGTGAGGGAGGGGGAGGGGGAGAGTAAGTGAAGGAGGGGGAGGGGGGAGAGTAAGTGGGGGAGGGGGGAGAGTCAGTGAAGGTGGGGAAGGGGGAGAGTAAGTGAAGGAGGGGGGAGAGTAAGTGGGGGAGGGGGGAGAGTCAGTGAAGGTGGGGAAGGGGGAGAGTAAGTGAAGGAGGGGGGAGAGTAAGTGGGGGAGGGGAGAGAGTAAGTGAAGGAGGGGGAGAGTAAGAGGGGGAGGGGGAGAGTAATTCGGGGAGTAAGTGTAAGTAAGTGAGGGAGGGGGAGAGTAAGTGGGGGAGGGGGGAGAGTAAGTGAAGGAGGGGGGGAGAGTAAGTGAAGGAGGGGGAGGGGGGAGAGTAAGTGGGGGAGGGGGAGAGTAAGTGAAGGAGGGGGAGGGGTGAGAGTAAGTGGGGGAGGGGGGAGAGTAAGTGAAGGAGGGGGAGGGGTGAGAGTAAGTGGGGGAGGGGGGAGAGTAAGTGAAGGAGGGGGGAGAGTAAGTGAAGGAGGGGGAGGGGGGAGAGTAAGTGAAGGAGGGGGGAGAGTAAGTGAAGGAGGGGGAGGGGGGAGAGTAAGTGAAGGAGGGGGGAGAGTAAGTGAAGGAGGGGGAGGGGGAGAGTAAGTGAAGGAGGGGGAGGGGGGAGAGTAAGTGGGGGAGGGGGAGAGTAAGTGGGGGAGGTGGAGTGGGGAGAGTAAGTGAAGGAGGGGGAGGGGGAGAGTAAGTGGGGGAGGGGGGGAGAGTAAGTGAAGGAGGGGGAGGGGGGAGAGTAAGTGGGGAGGGGGAGGGGGAGAGTAAGTGAAGGAGGGGGGAGAGTAAGTTAGGGGGGAAAGTAAGTGGGGGGAGGGGGAGAGTCAGTGAAGGAGGGGAAGGGGGAGAGTAAATGAAGGAGGGGGGAGAGTAAGAGGGGGAGGGGGGAGAGTAAGTGGGGGAGGGGGGAGAGTAAGTGGGGGAGGGGGAGAGTAAGTGAAGGAGGGGGAGGCGGAGTGTAAGCGGGGTAGGGGGAGGGGGGAGTGTAAGCGGGGTAGGGGGAGGGGGGAGAGTAAGTGAAGGAGGGGGAGGGGGAGAGTAAGTGAAGGAGGGGGAGGGGGAGAGTAAGTGGGGGAGGGGGGAGAGTAAGTGAAGGAGGGGGAGGGGGGAGAGTAAGTGAAGGAGGGGGAGGGGGAGAGTAAGTGAAGGAGGGGGAGGGGGAGGGGGAGAGTAAGTGAAGGAGGGGGAGGGGGAGGGGGGAGAGTAAGTGAAGGAGGGGGGAGAGTAAGTTAGGGGGGAGAGTAAGTGGGGGAGGGGGAGAGTCAGTGAAGGAGGGGAAGGGGGAGAGTAAGTGAAGGAGGGGAAGGGGGAGAGTAAGTGAAGGAGGGGGGAGAGTAAGTGGGGGAGGGGGGAGAGTAAGTGGGGGAGGGGGAGAGTAAGTGAAGGAGGGGGAGAGTAAGTGGGGGGAGGGGGGAGGTGGAGTGGGGAGAGTAAGTGAAGGAGGGGGGAGAGTAAGTTAGGGGGGGAGAGTAAGTGGGGGAGGGGGGAGTCAGTGAAGGAGGGGAAGGGGGAGAGTAAGTGAAGGAGGGGGGAGAGTAAGTGAAGGAGGGGGGAGAGTAAGTGGGGGAGGGGGAGAGTAAGTGAAGGAGGGGGAGGGGGAGAGTAAGTGGGGGAGGGGGAGGGGGGAGAGTAAGTGAAGGAGGGGGAGAGTAAGTGGGGGAGGGGGGAGAGTAAGTGAGGGAGGGGGGAGAGTGGGAGGGGGAGAGTAAGTGAAGGAGGTGGAGGGGGGGAGAGTAAGTGAAGGAGGGGGAGGGGGGAGAAAAAGTGATACCGGAGAAACTGACGGAAGCCAAGCACAGAGAGATGGACACAGGTTTCTTCAGGAAGGAAGAGATTCTTTATTGGATCACCGATCGGGACTCAGAGGGACTAATGTCACCAAAATACAGCAAGTTCTGAGCCCCGGACAATAGTGCAGGCTCCTTATATAGGCACATAACTCCTCCCATATTAAGCTCCACCCGCACATTCTCTTGACCAATCAATACAAATAAGAATTAACTTCCTGCTTGACCGCATGGCTTGTCCAGCACAATGGAGGAGGGGAATACTACATCCTGTATTCTTGCACATGCTCCGTACACTACTGATCGTATCTTGCCTCGTGCAACCAACTGATCGACACGTCAGCATATGCACGTACACATGCCACGTGGTAATCTCGGCCTACTAAATTTATTTTTACCGAGATTCCACCACATTCCCCCTTTGATGCCTCTTGATATTTCACAATTACTTGAGGCATCACTTAACCTTGGTTTGCATACACCGCAAGTTACCTTGAACCAGACCAGACTTATCTATGATGTGAATCTTCAACACTCATCTTCCTGCATTGGTTCTCCCTGATCTAGAGCCTTATATTTATAAATTGCCATTATCTGTGCAGCAGCCTTCCTCTCTGCTATATTTTCTATCAGGCTTTGCACAGACCTAACTACTAAGGGTATAAGACACGGCAGGAGTAGACACAACATTAAAATCAGTAGGACTCCACCTACCACTGCCTTAAGCCCTCCAAACCACTCATACCAGCTACCAAACCAACTACTTGGATTGTACCCTTTCCATACCTGAGTAGGCACATGCGCTAGTTTAACCATATGGCTAGTAAGCTCAGCTATTGCTTGCCCTTCGTCATCTATTTGAAGACAGCAATTGCTCAGGTTAAACTTCCCAATACACCTCCCTCTACTGCCAAAAGGTAATCCAAGGCTAATCTATTTTGGTAGACTGCTGTCCTCATCCTGGTATTATGCTTCGCTAGAAGATTGAGCGCTTGTGATGTCTCGTTAGTAATGATCTCAACCACCGCCTGTAATCTTATAATACGGTTGAGCATATAAATAGGGGTTCTATAACCAAAGGTACCGTCCTCTGCCCACGTGGCTGGCCCATAGTAATCTATAATACGCTGGGGAGGCCATTCATTATCTTCCCAGGCGCCTATCTCTATGGGTCCCCTTTTCTTCCTATGATTCACATCATACACTTTAACACCTAAAGTCTCACCTGTTTCAATAGGTAACAAGAAGAAGGATGGTTTGAGCATACCCAACACACATGCCCCTTCCCAGTCCTGTGGCAACTCCGAATAGGCTTTCTTACCACAGATCCAGTACAAATTTGCTGGGGCTCTCCAGGTAGATGTGATGGATAGGTCAAACCACACATCCTTTAAATTGGCGTATCTAGCAAACGGGTTAGATGGTTCTGAGACATTTGAAGCCGACCACCAAGTTGTATTCTTTGTATCATCATCATAAGCTTTTTGCCCTAGACAAGTTAATTCTCCTACAGAAGTATTATACATCATTCCTTTCCTCGCTATGCAAACATAACCTATGATGGAGGTCTTTAATCTCCACTCAGATTTACCTCTAACACTCATATGATAATCGGCTTGTGTAGATATTAATTGGTCAACTGCCTCAGAACCGAACATTACCTCCTTTGCTTCCCAAGGCCATTGGTCTCCCATGTTAGTACCTCCACACACATAGCAGTTGGTAACATTAAGACTACCGGCAATACTTTCGGCTAAATCAATAAACAGGTTTTTAGCATTATGGGGGATCTTATTATCTATGCTCATCTCTTCATAAAAAGAATGGTATACTTGATGAGTTTGGGAGGATACCGTATCAGTCTCTATCCCTATAAACAATACTGTCCCAGGATCTAAACCCGTCCCATATATTTGAAACCCAAATAAATTACCATATTTATCTAAGAACTTGTCGGGGTTATTTATAAGTATATGGACTGGATTGCATTCCATAGACTTACAATATGGGCTGGTAGGCAACTTAGTCACAATCATGTCCTTGTCTACTGTCTGTCCCCAAGTTGCCCACCCCACACAAGACCAGTATGGGCAAAAGTTATAATCTCTATTTGGGCATCTAGGACTCACATATTTATTTTTACTACTGGGACAAATATATTTATCGTTAGACCCATACGTCCTCTCCCATCTAAGATCCCCACATACATTCCACGGCTTTCTACCACTTGATATCGCCTTACACGCATCAAATAGCAGAACACCCGAAGAATGTACGGATTCTAATACCGTCTTATTAATTAGGGTCCCCTGAGGATCTCCATTCCTGAGAGTCAACCAAATTGTACGAGGTTGATACTCCGGACTGAAGCACTTAGGTTCTCCTACTCCTAAATGGCACATACTATATTCTATATTTAGGTATCTACATCTTGATACATCTCCTTTACACTCGTATTGTGAATGCCAAATTAGGGTTTGGGAAATATGGTTACCTGTTCTTGTAGTCTTAATGCATACCTCACAGCTAGGAGTGTCGGTACCTCTACCTTCCTGAATATAAAAATACACATATAAAAACATTATCATAAACACATCTTTCGTCGTCATCCTCAGTCTTCGTCCGTGCGAAGGCACCTCAGCTTCCAGGATGTAAGGGCTGCAGGGAATGAAGTTCTGCTCGTCTTCACAGGGGTCCCTTCGAGACTTTTCCTGGCTTATATACTATACGTCGGTGAGCGGACAGGCTTTATTATGGCCTTCTCACTCACTTACCAAATCCCTGAAACAATAAAATTTGTAATCCACAAGGTTCCTCGTCACTCCGACTGAGTCGTGCGCTTTAACCGGATCTTGCAGGGATTCTCTGGATCTGCTGTAACTTGCCAAGAATCGACTGCTGCTGGTTTAACCCTGGAGTGATGTATCCACGGAGTCACTTCGGCTACTTTTATCGCTGTAGGGGTAGACAAAAGCACAACATAAGGACCTCTCCACTTGGGCCCTAACGGTACATTATTCCACTCTTTAATCCACACTTGGTCTCCTGGGTGGTAACTATGAACTGGGGGATAAATATTCACAGGTAATCTATCTTGTACCCATTTCTGTACCTCCTCCATAGTCTTACCCAACTCTACAACCTGCTGCCGGGTAATTCCTTCTCCCAACTGACTCAAATCCCCCCCTTAAGTTACCAAGTACGGGAGGTGGTCGCCCATACATGATTTCAAAAGGAGAGAGGCCCATCCTTCTGGTAGGTGTACTGCGGATTCGCAATAGAGCTATGGGTAAGAGAACGTTCCACTTAAGTTGGGTTTCCTGACACATTTTAGCCAACTGATTCTTAATAGTTCTATTCATTCTCTCTACCTTACCAGAACTCTGGGGTCTATATGCCGTATGAAGCCTCCACTTTATACCAAGCATATGAGTCAGTTGTTGTAGGCACTGATGAACAAAAGCTGGACCATTGTCCGATCCTATAGAGCAGGGTAGTCCATATTGGGGTATTATTTCTCGTAACAGGAATCTCACAACTTCTCCTGCTTTCTCCGTACGAGTAGGACATGCTTCTACCCAGCCTGAATAGGTACACACAACCAACAGCAGGTAGCGATGTCCACCCGATTTAGTCATCACTGTATAGTCAATTTGTAAATCGGACATGGGGAGTCCCCCCATAAACTGGACTCCTGGTGGCTTTACTGGTCCTTGCCTTGCATTATTTTTAGCACACGTTACACATCTTCGTACAATGGCCTGAGTCAAGTTGGACAATCTTGGTATGTAGAAATGTTTTCTGAGAGATTCTTCTGTGCTGTCTCTCCCAGAATGTGTCCCGTTGTGATAGTTTTGGACAATTTCTACCGCTAGTGATGCTGGAATGACTATTCTTCCATCTTCTAGCTGATACCATTTGTTCTCCAAATACTTTCCAGGTTCAGTCTTTAACCACTCCTCTTCTTGAGCTGTATAAACTGGAGTCCATTGAGACAGTGGAGTTGGTATAAGAGCAGCTATATGCCCCACATACTCCTGTCTTCCCGATTCAGCGGCACGCTTAGCTGTACTGTCTGCCATCCGATTTCCTTTGGTTACATCACCATCTCCTCTCAGATGCGCTCGACAATGTATAATACCGACTTCTCTCGGCTCCCACACTGCTTCCAATAGTTGTAGGATTTCAGCTGCATACTTGATTTCTTTGCCTTCTGAATTCAATAGTCCTCTTTCTTTATACAAAGCTCCGTGGGCATGAGTGGTTAAAAACGCATACTTGGAGTCCGTATAGATGTTCACTCTTAAACCTTCAGCCAATTGTAACGCTCGTGTCAGTGCTATCAATTCTGCCTTTTGTGCTGATGTTCCTTTTGCCAGTGGCCGAGCTTCTATCACCTTGTCTATCGTTGTCACTGCATATCCTGCATAGCGGATCCCTTCTTTCACATAACTACTGCCGTCGGTGTAATATTGAACATCGGGGTTCTGGATGGGAAAATCACGAAGATCGGGTCTACTTGAAAATACTTCATCCATTACTTCCAAACAATCATGTTGACTTTCAGTAGGTTGTGGCAAAAGGGTAGCTGGATTTAAGGTGTTTACAGTCTCTAAATGCACTCTTGGGTTTTCACACAACATTGCTTGATACTTGGTCATACGGCTGTTACTAAACCAATGATTTCCTTTGTAATCCAACAACGTCTGTACTGCATGTGGGACTCGTACATAAAGTTCTTGACCCAGAGTGAGTTTATCAGCTTCAGCTACTAGCAGGGCGGCTGCAGCTACGGCTCTTAGACAAGGTGGAAGTCCGCTGGCCACTGCATCCAGTTGCTTAGACATATAGGCAACAGGTCTTTGCCATGATCCCAAGTACTGTGTCAATACTCCCACAGCCATTCTTCTTTGCTCATGTACGTACAGGTAGAATGGTCGTGTGTGATCAGGTAGACCTAATGCTGGGGCACTCATCAAAGCCTTCTTCACATCTTCAAATGCCGTTTGCTGTTCTTGAGTCCATAAGAAGGGGTCGTGCTCTGTACCTTTGATAGCTGCATACAGAGGTTTTGCCAGTATCGCGTAGCTGGGAATCCATATCCTACAGAAGCCTGCTGCCCCCAAGAATTCTCGCACTTGTCTTCTATTCTTGGGTATCGGTATTTGGCACACAGCTTCTTTTCTCTCTGGCCCCATAATTCTTTGACCTTCAGAGATATGGAATCCCAGATATTTGACAGTTGGCAAACACAACTGAGCCTTCTTTCTAGACACCTTGTATCCTGCCTTCCAGAGAATGTGTAGTAGATCGTGCGTCGCTTGCCGACATATTTCCTTTGTAACTGCTGCTATCAATAAGTCATCTACATATTGTAACAATACACACTCTCCTGGGATGGACTCGAAATCCAAAAAATCTTGACTTAGAGCTGAACCAAATAGGGTAGGTGAATTTTTAAACCCTTGGGGCAGTCTTGTCCAGGTCATTTGGCGTTTTGAGCCCGTTACAGCGTTTTCCCATTGGAAAGCGAAGATACATTGACTTTCTGCTGCAATTCGGAGGCAAAAGAAGGCATCTTTGAGGTCTAAGACTGTAAAATAGGTAGCCCCGCCCGGAATTAAAGCAAGCAGGTTATATGGATTGGGCACAACTGGATGTATACTAACAACCGCATCATTGACTGCTCTCAAGTCCTGCACAGGTCGATACTCATCTGTACCGGGCTTTTGAACAGGCAGCAATGGGATGTTCCAGGGGGAAGTACAGAATTTTAGGATACCATACCGTATGAACTTATCCAGATAAGATTGGATGTTCTTCTTAGCCTTCTGCGGGATGTGTTATTGTCTTAGGCTCACTGGATAAACCCCAAGTTTTAGTTCGATTTTAATAGGTGGAATATTGCGGGCCAGTCCTGGTGGGTTGTTCTCTGCCCAAACTCCTGGTATGTTGAATAAGGATTCATCACTCCTAGGGTTTTGGCTAGTCAACGCTGTATAAAGTCGCCACTCTTCTTCCTTTGGTACGGATAATGTCATAATACCTGAAGGTCCATTAAACTTTAAGGATGTTGTTCCATTTGGTAGGAACGTAATCTGCGCTTGTAACTTAGATAGCATATCACGTCCCAGCAATTGGACTGGACATTCAGGCATATAAAGGAATTGATGTTTTACTACGTGGCCTCCCAATGTACAGAGTCGACTTTTAAGAACCGGTTTTGCAGCACTTCTTCCAGTTGCTCCTATTACAGTAATAGTTCTTCCAGATGGAGGAGCAACTAGGTCAGTCACCACCGAATGTTCAGCACCAGTGTCGATCATGAACGCACTCCTTTTTCCCCCTATTGATACATCGACCATAGGCTCCGCTCGACCAAGGGGGATGGAGCCCGGTCGGTATCAATAGTCCTCCATGACCGTGTCAGCCAATCCTACAAAGTCCCTACCTTCTCTATCGCGGGACCTTTGCGCTGCTGGGTAGTACCTATCTTCCCTTACACTTCCTCTGTTCCCATTACTCCCTCTATTACCATTGCTCCCTCCGGGGCCTCCTCTACCTCTCGCTCTGCCTCTAAAGTTTCCGTAACCTGCCCTGGGTCTGTCTCTCTCATACTGTTCTCTTCGCGGACACTCACTCCTCCAATGCCCTTCTTCCCTACAGTATGCGCACTGATTTCTACTCAGAGGTTCCTCATTCCACTTACTATCGCCTCTATCTGGGCCCCGTCTATCTACGCCTGCGATCGCTACCGCTAACATATCTGCCTTTCTACGCATCTTGCGCTCTTCCTCTTTCTTAGTCTCTGTTTCCCTGTTCATGTATACTTTATTCGCTACCTCCATTAGTTGGGTGATAGACATTCCTGCAAACCCTTCTAACTTTTGTAGCTTGCGCTTAATATCTCCGTAAGCTTGGCTGACAAAGGCGGAGTTCACCATTCGGGAATTATCTGCGTCTTCCGGATTAAAGGGGGTATACAAGCGGTATGCCTCCAATAATCGGTCATAAAAGACACTGGGCGCTTCATCACTTTTCTGAATCACCTCAACTGTCTTCGACATATTAATGGCTTTCTTCCCTCCGGCTTTCATGCCAGCAATTATAGCGTCTCTATAGGCTCTGAGTTGAACCATATCTGCACCATTTACATTCCAGTCGGGATCGGTGTTAGGATAATGTGTTGCGGCCCATGCTGCCGGATTGGCTTGATTCAAAGCACGGGCTCTATCCTCTAGCGCTTTAATGGCCGCTTGGTTAATCCTTGTCCTTTCCTCATTATTAAACAAAGTCATTAATAACTGCTGGCAATCAGCCCATGTCGGGTTATGTGTCTGAACTATCGAGGTGAACAGATCGGTCATAGCTTGTGGTTTCTCAGTGTACGAGGAATTGTGGGTCTTCCAATTCAAGAGATCGGTAGTCGTGAACGGGACATATACGAAGACTGGGTCAGCATGTGCCATTTGACCTGCGGCATCGATATAGGCTGACCCGGGATTCAGACGAAGAGGCATCTGATAATGTTTTAATTGTTGGGTACCGGTCAGTTGTCGGGTTAGTATAGGGCTACGTGAAGGGGCGTCAGTTAGAGGTTCCAGTCGGGGAGAAATAGGGCATGAGGATGTGGGAGCTTGATTTTGGGAAAAGTTAGTAAATAGTAAATAGAATACTCCCAGCCGAGCTAGAAGAAGCTATCTAACAAGATATACACTTTACTAACAATCTTTAACACATTTACAATTCCCAGCTAAACTATTGGCCAGTACCTTGATGGACTACCTAAAACTATCTACATCCGTTTTGGTTAGCCACACTGCCCAAGCACCACATATAGCGAGCTAGAGGACCGAATTTACACAGACGCCTCTTAGTCGATTACTATCAAAAATCTAGTGGGTTCCAAATTTACACGCCTTCCCACTTAGCCAAGATAGGTTGAGAGCTAGCGAACCGAATTTACACAGACGCCGCTTAGTCTCCCGGTCCCTCCGACCTAGCGAACAAAATATACACCCTAGAATGCTAGTCTAGACAAGACACCGGTGTCCGGCTAGGGCTATTTACACCAGAACCCCGCCTGACTAACCAAATCAAACGGTCTTACTAAAGAGCGTTCGATTGAGCGGTGCGCCTTCGCTCCTTCCCTCCGACAGAGGGGGCAGATTCCATACACAATTCAAACCCCTTATGGGCCTACCGCACAATCGGTATACCCCTAGTGGGTCTGCCGTCCAAAACAGCAGTTGTCTTACCTCCTCGTTCCTGAACCTGAGTTCACACTCATCGACGGGGACACCCCAGCACTTCTTACGTAGAGGCCGATGATCTCCTGGACAACAGACCAGTGGCGCCGAGACGAAGGGAGGTCCACGCAGAAGTTCAGGGGTGCAGCCGTAGAGAACGTGGGCAAAGATAGACCGTCTCACGCCTCTGCCTCTCAGCTACCGTTGAACGATGAGCCAATGCACCAAATGATACCGGAGAAACTGACGGAAGCCAAGCACAGAGAGATGGACACAGGTTTCTTCAGGAAGGAAGAGATTCTTTATTGGATCACCGATCGGGACTCAGAGGGACTAATGTCACCAAAATACAGCAAGTTCTGAGCCCCGGACAATAGTGCAGGCTCCTTATATAGGCACATAACTCCTCCCATATTAAGCTCCACCCGCACATTCTCTTGACCAATCAATACAAATAAGAATTAACTTCCTGCTTGACCGCATGGCTTGTCCAGCACAATGGAGGAGGGGAATACTACATCCTGTATTCTTGCACATGCTCCGTGCACTACTGATCGTATCTTGCCTCGTGCAACCAACTGATCGACACGTCAGCATATGCACGTACACATGCCACGTGGTAATCTCGGCCTACTAAATTTATTTTTACCGAGATTCCACCACAAAAGTGGGGGGGAGGGGGGAGAGTAAGTGAAGGAGGGGGAGGGGGGAGAGTAAGTGAAGGAGGGGGAGGGGGGAGAGTAAGTGAAGGAGGGGGAGGGGGGAGAGTAAGTGAAGGAGGGGGAGGGGGGAGAGTAAGTGAAGGAGGGGGAGGGGGGAGAGTAAGTGAAGGAGAGGGGAGAGTAAGTGAAGGAGGGGGAGGGGGGAGACTAAGTGAAGGAGGGGGGGGAGTAAGTGAAGGAGGGGGGAGAGTAAGTGAAGGAGGGGCAGGGGGGAGAGTAAGTGAAGGAGGGGGGAGAGTAAGTGGGGGAGGGGGAGGGGGAGAGTAAGTGAAGGAGGGGGGAGGGGAGAGTAAGTGAAGGAGGGGGGAGAGTAAGTGAAGGAGGGGGAGAGTAAGTGAAGGAGGGGGAGGGGGGGAGAGTAAGTGAAGGAGGGGGAGAGTAAGTGAAGGAGGGGGAGAGTAAGTGAAGGAGGGGGAGAGTAAGTTAGGGGGGAGAGTAAGTGAAGGAGGGGGAGGGGGAGAGTAAGTGAAGGAGGGGGAGGGGGAGAGTAAGTGAAGGAGGGGGAGAGTAAGTTAGGGGGGAGAGTAAGTGAAGGAGGGGGAGGGGGAGAGTAAGTGGGGAAGGGGGAGAGTAAGTGAAGGAGGGGGAGGGGGAGAGTAAGTGAAGGAGGTGGGAGAGTAAGTGAAGGAGGGGGAGAGTAAGTGAAGGAGGGGGAGGGGGAGGGGGGAGAGTAAGTGGGGGAGGGGGAGAGTAAGTGGGGGAGGGAGAGGGGGGAGAGTAAGTGAAGGAAGGGGAGGGGGGAGAGTAAGTGAAGGAGGGGGGAGAGTAAGTGAAGGAGGGGGAGGGGGAGAGTCAGTGAAGGAGGGGAAGGGGGAGAGTAAGTGAAGGAGGGGGGGAGAGTAAGTGAAGGAGGGGGAGGGGGAGTGTCAGTAAAGGAGGGGAAGGGGGAGAGTAAGTGAAGGAGGGGGGAGAGTAAGTGGGGGAGGGGGAGAGTAAGTGAAGGAGGGGGAGGGGGAGAGTAAGTGGGGGAGGGGGAGGGGGGAGAGTAAGTGAAGGAGGGGGAGAGTAAGTGGGGGAGGGGGAGAGTAAGTGAGGGAGGGGGAGAGTAAGTGGGGGAGGGGGAGGGGGGAGAGTAAGTGAAGGAGGGGGAGGGGGAGGGGGGAGAGTAAGTGGGGGAGGGGGGAGAGTAAGTGAAGGAGGGGGAGGGGTGAGAGTAAGTGGGGGAGGGGGGAGAGTAAGTGAAGGAGGGGGGAGAGTAAGTGAAGGAGGGGGAGGGGGAGGGTAAGTGAAGGAGGGGGGAGAGTAAGTGGGGGAGGGGGAGGGGGGAGAGTAAGTGGGGGAGGGGGAGGGGGGAGAGTAAGTGGGGGAGTGGGGAGAGTAAGTGAAGGAGGGGGAGGGGGGAGAGTAAGTGGGGGAGGGGGAGGGGGGAGAGTAAGTTAGGGGGGAAAGTAAGTGGGGGAGGGGGAGAGTCAGTGAAGGAGGGGAAGGGGGAGAGTAAGTGAAGGAGGGGGGAGAGTAAGTGGGGGAGGGGGGAGAGTAAGTGGGGGAGGGGGAGAGTAAGTGGGGGAAAGGGAGAGTAAATGAAGGAGGGGGAGGGGGAGAGTAAGTGGTGGAGGGGGAGGGGGGAGTGTAAGCGGGGTAGGGGAGGGGGGAGAGTAAGTGAAGGAGGGGGAGGGGGAGAGTAAGTGAAGGAGGGGGAGGGGGGAGAGTAAGTGGGGGAGGGGGGAGAGTAAGTGAAGGAGGGGGAGGGGGGAGAGTAAGTGAAGGAGGGGGAGGGGGGAGAGTAAGTGAAGGAGGGGGAGGGGGAGAGTAAGTGAAGGAGGGGGAGGGGGGAGAGTAAGTGAAGGAGGGGGGAGAGTAAGTTAGGGGGGAGAGTAAGTGGGGGAGGGGGGAGAGTCAGTGAAGGAGGGGAAGGGGGAGAGTAAGTGAAGGAGGGGAAGGGGGAGAGTAAGTGAAGGAGGGGGGAGAGTAAGTGGGGGAGGGGGGAGAGTAAGTGGGGGAGGGGGAGAGCAAGTGAAGGAGGGGGAGGGGGGAGAGTAAGTGAGGGAGGGGGAGAGTAAGTGGGGGAGGGGGAGGGGGGAGAGTAAGTGAAGGAGGGGGAGAGTAAGTGGGGGAGGGGGAGGGGGAGGGGGGAGAGTAAGTGAAGGAGGGGGGGAGAGTAAGTTAGGGGGGAGAGTAAGTTGGGGAGGGGGGGAGTCAGTGAAGGAGGGGAAGGGGGAGAGTAAGTGAAGGAGGGGGGAGAGTAAGTGAAGGAGGGGGGAGAGTAAGTGAAGGAGGGGGGGAGAGTAAGTGGGGGAGGGGGGAGAGTAAGTGGGGGAGGGGGAGAGTAAGTGAAGGAGGGGGAGGGGGAGAGTAAGTGGTGGAGGGGGAGGGGTGAGAGTAAGTGAGGGAGGGGGAGAGTAAGTGGGGGAGGGGGAGGGGGGAGAGTAAGTGAAGGAGGGGGAGAGTAAGTGGGGGAGGGGGAGAGTAAGTGAAGGAGGGGGAGAGTAAGTGAAGGAGGGGGAGAGTAAGTGAAGGAGGGGGAGAGTAAGAGGGGGAGGGGGGAGAGTAAATGAGGGAGGGGGGAGAGTGGGAGGGGGAGAGTAAGTGAAGGAGGTGGAGGGGGGGAGAGTAAGTGAAGGAGGGGGAGGGGGGAGAAAAAGTGATACCGGAGAAACTGACGGAAGCCAAGCACAGAGAGATGGACACAGGTTTCTTCAGGAAGGAAGAGATTCTTTATTGGATCACCGATCGGGACTCAGAGGGACTAATGTCACCAAAATACAGCAAGTTCTGAGCCCCGGACAATAGTGCAGGCTCCTTATATAGGCACATAACTCCTCCCATATTAAGCTCCACCCGCACATTCTCTTGACCAATCAATACAAATAAGAATTAACTTCCTGCTTGACCGCATGGCTTGTCCAGCACAATGGAGGAGGGGAATACTACATCCTGTATTCTTGCACATGCTCCGTACACTACTGATCGTATCTTGCCTCGTGCAACCAACTGATCGACACGTCAGCATATGCACGTACACATGCCACGTGGTAATCTCGGCCTACTAAATTTATTTTTACCGAGATTCCACCACATTCCCCCCTTTGATGCCTCTTGATATTTCACAATTACTTGAGGCATCACTTAACCTTGGTTTGCATACACCGCAAGTTACCTTGAACCAGACCAGACTTATCTATGATGTGAATCTTCAACACTCATCTTCCTGCATTGGTTCTCCCTGATCTAGAGCCTTATATTTATAAATTGCCATTATCTGTGCAGCAGCCTTCCTCTCTGCTATATTTTCTATCAGGCTTTGCACAGACCTAACTACTAAGGGTATAAGACACGGCAGGAGTAGACACAACATTAAAATCAGTAGGACTCCACCTACCACTGCCTTAAGCCCTCCAAACCACTCATACCAGCTACCAAACCAACTACTTGGATTGTACCCTTTCCATACCTGAGTAGGCACATGCGCTAGTTTAACCATATGGCTAGTAAGCTCAGCTATTGCTTGCCCTTCGTCATCTATTTGAAGACAGCAATTGCTCAGGTTAAACTTCCCACATACACCTCCCTCTACTGCCAAAAGGTAATCCAAGGCTAATCTATTTTGGTAGACTGCTGTCCTCATCCTGGTATTATGCTTCGCTAGAAGATTGAGCGCTTGTGATGTCTCATTAGTAATGATCTCAACCACCGCCTGTAATCTTATAATACGGTTGAGCATATAAATAGGGGTTCTATAACCAAAGGTACCGTCCTCTGCCCACGTGGCTGGCCCATAGTAATCTATAATACGCTGGGGAGGCCATTCATTATCTTCCCAGGCGCCTATCTCTATGGGTCCCCTTTTCTTCCTATGATTCACATCATACACTTTAACACCTAAAGTCTCACCTGTTTCAATAGGTAACAAGAAGAAGGATGGTTTGAGCATACCCAACACACATGCCCCTTCCCAGTCCTGTGGCAACTCCGAATAGGCTTTCTTACCACAGATCCAGTACAAATTTGCTGGGGCTCTCCAGGTAGATGTGATGGATAGGTCAAACCACACATCCTTTAAATTGGCGTATCTAGCAAACGGGTTAGATGGTTCTGAGACATTTGAAGCCGACCACCAAGTTGTATTCTTTGTATCATCATCATAAGCTTTTTGCCCTAGACAAGTTAATTCTCCTACAGAAGTATTATACATCATTCCTTTCCTCGCTATGCAAACATAACCTATGATGGAGGTCTTTAATCTCCACTCAGATTTACCTCTAACACTCATATGATAATCGGCTTGTGTAGATATTAATTGGTCAACTGCCTCAGAACCGAACATTACCTCCTTTGCTTCCCAAGGCCATTGGTCTCCCATGTTAGTACCTCCACACACATAGCAGTTGGTAACATTAAGACTACCGGCAATACTTTCGGCTAAATCAATAAACAGGTTTTTAGCATTATGGGGGATCTTATTATCTATGCTCATCTCTTCATAAAAAGAATGGTATACTTGATGAGTTTGGGAGGATACCGTATCAGTCTCTATCCCTATAAACAATACTGTCCCAGGATCTAAACCCGTCCCATATATTTGAAACCCAAATAAATTACCATATTTATCTAAGAACTTGTCGGGGTTATTTATAAGTATATGGACTGGATTGCATTCCATAGACTTACAATATGGGCTGGTAGGCAACTTAGTCACAATCATGTCCTTGTCTACTGTCTGTCCCCAAGTTGCCCACCCCACACAAGACCAATATGGGCAAAAGTTATAATCTCTATTTGGGCATCTAGGACTCACATATTTATTTTTACTACTGGGACAAATATATTTATCGTTAGACCCATACGTCCTCTCCCATCTAAGATCCCCACATACATTCCACGGCTTTCTACCACTTGATATCGCCTTACACGCATCAAATAGCAGAACACCCAAAGAATGTACGGATTCTAATACCGTCTTATTAATTAGGGTCCCCTGAGGATCTCCATTCCAGAGAGTCAACCAAATTGTACGAGGTTGATACTCCGGACTGAAGCACTTAGGTTCTCCTACTCCTAAATGGCACACACTATATTCTATATTTAGGTATCTACATCTTGATACATCTCCTTTACACTCGTATTGTGAATGCCAAATTAGGGTTTGGGAAATATGGTTACCTGTTCTTGTAGTCTTAATGCATACCTCACAGCTAGGAGTGTCGGTACCTCTACCTTCCTGAATATAAAAATACACATATAAAAACATTATCATAAACACATCTTTCGTCGTCATCCTCAGTCTTCGTCCGTGCGAAGGCACCTCAGCTTCCAGGATGTAAGGGCTGCAGGGAATGAAGTTCTGCTCGTCTTCACAGGGGTCCCTTCGAGACTTTTCCTGGCTTATATACTATACGTCGGTGAGCGGACAGGCTTTATTATGGCCTTCTCACTCACTTACCAAATCCCTGAAACAATAAAATTTGTAATCCACAAGGTTCCTCGTCACTCCGACTGAGTCGTGCGCTTTAACCGGATCTTGCAGGGATTCTCTGGATCTGCTGTAACTTGCCAAGAATCGACTGCTGCTGGTTTAACCCTGGAGTGATGTATCCACGGAGTCACTTCGGCTACTTTTATCGCTGTAGGGGTAGACAAAAGCACAACATAAGGACCTCTCCACTTGGGCCCTAACGGTACATTATTCCACTCTTTAATCCACACTTGGTCTCCTGGGTGGTAACTATGAACTGGGGGATAAATATTCACAGGTAATCTATCTTGTACCCATTTCTGTACCTCCTCCATAGTCTTACCCAACTCTACAACCTGCTGCCGGGTAATTCCTTCTCCCAACTGACTCAAATCCCCCCTTAAGTTACCAAGTACGGGAGGTGGTCGCCCATACATGATTTCAAAAGGAGAGAGGCCCATCCTTCTGGTAGGTGTACTGCGGATTCGCAATAGAGCTATGGGTAAGAGAACGTTCCACTTAAGTTGGGTTTCCTGACACATTTTAGCCAACTGATTCTTAATAGTTCTATTCATTCTCTCTACCTTACCAGAACTCTGGGGTCTATATGCCGTATGAAGCCTCCACTTTATACCAAGCATATGAGTCAGTTGTTGTAGGCACTGATGAACAAAAGCTGGACCATTGTCCGATCCTATAGAGCAGGGTAGTCCATATCGGGGTATTATTTCTCGTAACAGGAATCTCACAACTTCTCCTGCTTTCTCCGTACGAGTAGGACATGCTTCTACCCAGCCTGAACAGGTACACACAACCACCAGCAGGTAGCGATGTCCACCCGATTTAGGCATCACTGTATAGTCAATTTGTAAATCGGACATGGGGAGTCCCCCCATAAACTGGACTCCTGGTGGCTTTACTGGTCCTTGCCTTGCATTATTTTTAGCACACGTTACACATCTTCGTACAATGGCCTGAGTCAAGTTGGACAATCTTGGTATGTAGAAATGTTTTCTGAGAGATTCTTCTGTGCTGTCTCTCCCAGAATGTGTCCCGTTGTGATAGTTTTGGACAATTTCTACCGCTAGTGATGCTGGAATGACTATTCTTCCATCTTCTAGCTGATACCATTTGTTCTCCAAATACTTTCCAGGTTCAGTCTTTAACCACTCCTCTTCTTGAGCTGTATAAACTGGAGTCCATTGAGACAGTGGAGTTGGTATAAGAGCAGCTATATGCCCCACATACTCCTGTCTTCCCGATTCAGCGGCACGCTTAGCTGTACTGTCTGCCATCCGATTTCCTTTGGTTACATCACCATCTCCTCTCAGATGTGCTCGACAATGTATAATACCGACTTCTCTCGGCTCCCACACTGCTTCCAATAGTTGTAGGATTTCAGCTGCATACTTGATTTCTTTGCCTTCTGAATTCAATAGTCCTCTTTCTTTATACAAAGCTCCGTGGGCATGAGTGGTTAAAAACGCATACTTGGAGTCCGTATAGATGTTCACTCTTAAACCTTCAGCCAATTGTAACGCTCGTGTCAGTGCTATCAATTCTGCCTTTTGTGCTGATGTTCCTTTTGCCAGTGGCCGAGCTTCTATCACCTTGTCTATCGTTGTCACTGCATATCCTGCATAGCGGATCCCTTCTTTCACATAACTACTGCCGTCGGTGTAATATTGAACATCGGGGTTCTGGATGGGAAAATCACGAAGATCGGGTCTACTTGAAAATACTTCATCCATTACTTCCAAACAATCATGTTGACTTTCAGTAGGTTGTGGCAAAAGGGTAGCTGGATTTAAGGTGTTTACAGTCTCTAAATGCACTCTTGGGTTTTCACACAACATTGCTTGATACTTGGTCATACGGCTGTTACTAAACCAATGATTTCCTTTGTAATCCAACAACGTCTGTACTGCATGTGGGACTCGTACATAAAGTTCTTGACCCAGAGTGAGTTTATCAGCTTCAGCTACTAGCAGGGCGGCTGCAGCTACGGCTCTTAGACAAGGTGGAAGTCCGCTGGCCACTGCATCCAGTTGCTTAGACATATAGGCAACAGGTCTTTGCCATGATCCCAAGTACTGTGTCAATACTCCCACAGCCATTCTTCTTTGCTCATGTACGTACAGGTAGAATGGTCGTGTGTGATCAGGTAGACCTAATGCTGGGGCACTCATCAAAGCCTTCTTCACATCTTCAAATGCCGTTTGCTGTTCTTGAGTCCATAAGAAGGGGTCGTGCTCTGTACCTTTGATAGCTGCATACAGAGGTTTTGCCAGTATCGCGTAGCTGGGAATCCATATCCTACAGAAGCCTGCTGCCCCCAAGAATTCTCGCACTTGTCTTCTATTCTTGGGTATCGGTATTTGGCACACAGTTTCTTTTCTCTCTGGCCCCATAATTCTTTGACCTTCAGAGATATGGAATCCCAGATATTTGACAGTTGGCAAACACAACTGAGCCTTCTTTCTAGACACCTTGTATCCTGCCTTCCAGAGAATGTGTAGTAGATCGTGCGTCGCTTGCTGACATATTTCCTTTGTAACTGCTGCTATCAATAAGTCATCTACATATTGTAACAATACACACTCTCCTGGGATGGACTCGAAATCCAAAAAATCTTGACTTAGAGCTGAACCAAATAGGGTAGGTGAATTTTTAAACCCTTGGGGCAGTCTTGTCCAGGTCATTTGGCGTTTTGAGCCCGTTACAGCGTTTTCCCATTGGAAAGCGAAGATACATTGACTTTCTGCGGCAATTCGGAGGCAAAAGAAGGCATCTTTGAGGTCTAAGACTGTAAAATAGGTAGCCCCGCCCGGAATTAAAGCAAGCAGGTTATATGGATTGGGCACAACTGGATGTATACTAACAACCGCATCATTGACTGCTCTCAAGTCCTGCACAGGTCGATACTCATCTGTACCGGGCTTTTGAACAGGCAGCAATGGGGTGTTCCAGGGGGAAGTACAGAATTTTAGGATACCATACCGTATGAACTTATCCAGATAAGATTGGATGTTCTTCTTAGCCTTCTGCGGGATGTGTTATTGTCTTAGACTCACTGGATAAACCCCAAGTTTTAGTTCGATTTTAATAGGTGGAATATTGCGGGCCAGTCCTGGTGGGTTGTTCTCTGCCCAAACTCCTGGTATGTTGAATAAGGATTCATCACTCCTAGGGTTTTGGCTAGTCAACGCTGTATAAAGTCGCCACTCTTCTTCCTTTGGTACGGATAATGTCATAATACCTGAAGGTCCATTAAACTTTAAGGATGTTGTTCCATTTGGTAGGAACGTAATCTGCGCTTGTAACTTAGATAGCATATCACGTCCCAGCAATTGGACTGGACATTCAGGCATATAAAGGAATTGATGTTTTACTACGTGGCCTCCCAATGTACAGAGTCGACTTTTAAGAACCGGTTTTGCAGCACTTCTTCCAGTTGCTCCTATTACAGTAATAGTTCTTCCAGATGGAGGAGCAACTAGGTCAGTCACCACCGAATGTTCAGCACCAGTGTCGATCATGAACGCACTCCTTTTTCCCCCTATTGATACATCGACCATAGGCTCCGCTCGACCAAGGGGGATGGAGCCCGGTCGGTATCAATAGTCCTCCATGACCGTGTCAGCCAATCCTACAAAGTCCCTACCTTCTCTATCGCGGGACCTTTGCGCTGCTGGGTAGTACCTATCTTCCCTTACACTTCCTCTGTTCCCATTACTCCCTCTATTACCATTGCTCCCTCCGGGGCCTCCTCTACCTCTCGCTCTGCCTCTAAAGTTTCCGTAACCTGCCCTGGGTCTGTCTCTCTCATACTGTTCTCTTCGCGGACACTCACTCCTCCAATGCCCTTCTTCCCTACAGTATGCGCACTGATTTCTACTCAGAGGTTCCTCATTCCACTTACTATCGCCTCTATCTGGGCCCCGTCTATCTACGCCTGCGATCGCTACCGCTAACATATCTGCCTTTCTACGCATCTTGCGCTCTTCCTCTTTCTTAGTCTCTGTTTCCCTGTTCATGTATACTTTATTCGCTACCTCCATTAGTTGGGTGATAGACATTCCTGCAAACCCTTCTAACTTTTGTAGCTTGCGCTTAATATCTCCGTAAGCTTGGCTGACAAAGGCGGAGTTCACCATTCGGGAATTATCTGCGTCTTCCGGATTAAAGGGGGTATACAAGCGGTATGCCTCCAATAATCGGTCATAAAAGACACTGGGCGCTTCATCACTTTTCTGAATCACCTCAACTGTCTTCGACATATTAATGGCTTTCTTCCCTCCGGCTTTCATGCCAGCAATTATAGCGTCTCTATAGGCTCTGAGTTGAACCATATCTGCACCATTTACATTCCAGTCGGGATCGGTGTTAGGATAATGTGTTGCGGCCCATGCTGCCGGATTGGCTTGATTTAAAGCACGGGCTCTATCCTCTAGCGCTTTAATGGCCGCTTGGTTAATCCTTGTCCTTTCCTCATTATTAAACAAAGTCATTAATAACTGCTGGCAATCAGCCCATGTCGGGTTATGTGTCTGAACTATCGAGGTGAACAGATCGGTCATAGCTTGTGGTTTCTCAGTGTACGAGGAATTGTGGGTCTTCCAATTCAAGAGATCGGTAGTCGTGAACGGGACATATACGAAGACTGGGTCAGCATGTGCCATTTGACCTGCGGCATCGATATAGGCTGACCCGGGATTCAGACGAAGAGGCATCTGATAATGTTTTAATTGTTGGGTACCGGTCAGTTGTCGGGTTAGTATAGGGCTACGTGAAGGGGCGTCAGTTAGAGGTTCCAGTCGGGGAGAAATAGGGCATGAGGATGTGGGAGCTTGATTTTGGGAAAAGTTAGTAAATAGAATACTCCCAGCCGAGCTAGAAGAAGCTTGACCGGAAGTTTGAAGTGGCGCCAAATCAGGATATTTAGATCTAACGGGGGTTGGTTCTGGTTCCGGAAGGGGAGGTTTAATACGAGGGGGGGTGGATTCTGTACTAGAGGAGGAAGCGGAAGTGGATGAGGGCAATGAGGGGAGGGGTATAGAACTTCCTGCATTCGCGTTACCTCTTCCTGTAGGGAAGTAAGGGGGCGGCAAAGGGATCTCGGACTCAGGGGGCGTGTCCAAAATGGGCCTAACCACAGTCCTAGTGGACAAACAAGTCCTGGCCACCATGAGGCGACATTGCTCCTCGTGGCATATCTGAATCCATTTTGGCGAGTCGTTTAGGGCCTGTCTCCAACAATCAATATATGGAAACTGTCCGTAAAGTTCAGGCCTACCTGACACAGCCACATGTACACGCTGTATCAGGGTTGGATCCAAACTACCACGTGGCGGCCATGCCGCAACCAAAGTAGGCCACTCCCTAGTGCACAAAGTAACCAAACGTACAGGAGACATTTTAACCCCAAAATCACATGTTTTGAATCCCTTTTTAAAATTCTTTACCATACAACCTAAGGGATCCGGAATCGTTGACTCCGACGCGCCCATACTTATCAATGGAACGTCGTTGACAACGAATACTATGCACGCGTACTATTCAACAGTCACACCCGTTTCCTCTGGCAACAGCACCACGTGGTACGGTTACCAAGTGAAACGTACACAATAACACAATAAACACTCAGGGAATTCCCGTACACACACAGCTGTTACACCAGTCACTAGATAATCAATATTATGCCCTTTGGCGAAACTATACAGTCACCCACGCTATAATTCTCTATATATGAATTACCCGTCTATAACACACCCCAGTAACATCGTCTTTTACAAATAGCGGTTACAGTACGGTTAGCATAGGTCAAAGCACAATTTAAGGTCACAATACAATTATTAGTGGTTATGGTGTTAAACATGCAATGGACGACAGTGATTAGTACTTATATACAGTGTCAGTAAATATACAGGGTTATGGTACCGTGCACTATGATACAGCAACACACTATTAACACTCTCGCTAGACGGCTGAGCTTGCGCTATCTAACAAGATATACACTTTACTAACAATCTTTAACACATTTACAATTCCCAACTAAACTATTGGCCAGTACCTTGATGGACTACCTAAAACTATCTACATCCGTTTTGGTTAGCCACACTGCCCAAGCACCACATATAGCGAGCTAGAGGACCGAATTTACACAGACGCCTCTTAGTCGATTACTATCAAAAATCTAGTGGGTTCCAAATTTACACGCCTTCCCACTTAGCCAAGATAGGTTGAGAGCTAGCGAACCGAATTTACACAGACGCCGCTTAGTCTCCCGGTCCCTCCGACCTAGCGAACAAAATATACACCCTAGAATGCTAGTCTAGACAAGACACCGATGTCCGGCTAGGGCTATTTACACCAGAACCCCGCCTGACTAACCAAATCAAACGGTCTTACTAAAGAGCGTTCGATTGAGCGGTGCGCCTTCGCTCCTTCCCTCCGACAGAGGGGGCAGATTCCATACACAATTCAAACCCCTTATGGGCCTACCGCACAATCGGTATACCCCTAGTGGGTCTGCCGTCTAAAACAGCAGTTGTCTTACCTCCTCGTTCCTGAACCTGAGTTCACACTCATCGACGGGGACACCCCAGCACTTCTTACATAGAGGCCGATGATCTCCTGGACAACAGACCAGTGGCGCCGAGACGAAGGGAGGTCCACGCAGAAGTTCAGGGGTGCAGCCGTAGAGAACGTGGGCAAAGATAGACCGTCTCACGCCTCTGCCTCTCAGCTACCGTTGAACGATGAGCTTCCCGGCCAATGCACCAAATGATACCGGAGAAACTGACGGAAGCCAAGCACAGAGAGATGGACACAGGTTTCTTCAGGAAGGAAGAGATTCTTTATTGGATCACCGATCGGGACTCAGAGGGACTAATGTCACCAAAATACAGCAAGTTCTGAGCCCCGGACAATAGTGCAGGCTCCTTATATAGGCACATAACTCCTCCCATATTAAGCTCCACCCGCACATTCTCTTGACCAATCAATACAAATAAGAATTAACTTTCTGCTTGACCGCATGGCTTGTCCAGCACAATGGAGGAGGGGAATACTACATCCTGTATTCTTGCACATGCTCCGTACACTACTGATCGTATCTTGCCTCGTGCAACCAACTGATCGACACGTCAGCATATGCACGTACACATGCCACGTGGTAATCTCGGCCTACTAAATTTATTTTTACCGAGATTCCACCACAAAAGTGGGGGGGAGGGGGGAGAGTAAGTGAAGGAGGGGGAGGGGGGAGAGTAAGTGAAGGAGGGGGAGGGGGGAGAGTAAGTGAAGGAGGGGGAGGGGGGAGAGTAAGTGAAGGAGAGGGGAGAGTAAGTGAAGGAGGGGGAGGGGGGAGACTAAGTGAAGGAGGGGGGGAGAGTAAGTGAAGGAGGGGGGGGAGTAAGTGAAGGAGGGGGGAGAGTAAGTGAAGGAGGGGGAGGGGGGAGAGTAAGTGAAGGAGGGGGGAGAGTAAGCGGGGGAGGGGGAGGGGGAGAGTAAGTGAAGGAGGGGGAGGGGGAGAGTAAGTGAAGGAGGGGGGAGAGTAAGTGAAGGAGGGGGGAGAGTAAGTGAAGGAGGGGGGAGAGTAAGTGAAGGAGGGGGAGGGGGGAGAGTAAGTGAAGGAGGGGGGAGAGTAAGTGAAGGAGGGGGAGAGTAAGTTAGGGGGGAGAGTAAGTGAAGGAGGGGGAGGGGGAGAGTAAGTGAAGGAGGGGGAGGGGGGAGAGTAAGTGAAGGAGGGGGGAGAGTAAGTGAAGGAGGGGGGAGAGTAAGTGAAGGAGGGGGAGGGGGAGAGTAAGTGAAGGAGGTGGGAGAGTAAGTGAAGGAGGGGGAGAGTAAGTGAAGGAGGGGGAGGGGGAGGGGGAGGGGGGAGAGTAAGTGGGGGGGGAGAGTAAGTGGGGGAGGGGGAGAGTAAGTGGGGGAGGGGGAGGGGGGAGAGTAAGTGAAGGAGGGGGAGGGGGGAGAGTAAGTGAAGGAGGGGGGAGAGTAAGTGAAGGAGGGGGAGGGGAGAGTCAGTGAAGGAGGGGAAGGGGGAGAGTAAGTGAAGGAGGGGGGGAGAGTAAGTGAAGGAGGGGGAGGGGGAGAGTCAGTGAAGGAGGGGAAGGGGGAGAGTAAGTGAAGGAGGGGGGAGAGTAAGTGGGGGAGGGGGAGAGTAAGTGAAGGAGGGGGAGGGGGAGAGTAAGTGGGGGAGGGGGAGGGGGGAGAGTAAGTGAAGGAGGGGGAGAGTAAGTGGGGGAGGGGGAGGGTAAGTGAGGGAGGGGGAGAGTAAGTGGGGGAGGGGCAGGGGGGAGAGTAAGTGAGGGAGGGGGGAGAGTAAGTGGGGGAGGGGGAGGGGGGAGAGTAAGTGAAGGAGGGGGAGAGTAAGTGGGGGAGGGGGAGGGGGAGAGTAAGTGAGGGAGGGGGGAGAGTGGGAGGGGGAGAGTAAGTGAAGGAGGGGGAGGGGGAGAGTAAGTGGGGAGGTGGAGGGGGGAGAGTAAGTGAAGGAGGGGGAGGGGGGAGAGTAAGTGGGGGGAGGGGGAGGGGGAGAGTAAGTGAAGGAGGGGGGGAGAGTAAGTGAAGGAGGGGGGGAGAGTAAGTGAAGGAGGGGGGGAGAGTAAGTGAAGGAGGGGGGGAGAGTAAGTGAAGGAGGGGGAGGGGGAGAATAAGTGAAGGAGACGGGAGAGTAAGTGAAGGAGGGGGAGAGGGGGAGAGTAAGTGAAGGAGGGGGAGGGGGAGAGTAAGTGAAGGAGGGGGAGGGGGAGGGGGGAGATTAAGTGAAGGAAGGGGGGGAGTAAGTTAGGGGGGAGAGTAAGTGGGGGAGGGGGGAGAGTCAGTGAAGGAGGGGAAGGGGGAGAGTAAGTGAAGGAGGGGGGAGAGTATGTGGGGGAGGGGGGACAGTAAGTGAAGGAGGGGGAGGGGGAGTAAGAGGGGGAGGGGGGACAGTAAGTGAAGGAGGGGGAGGGGGAGTAAGAGGGGGAGGGGGGAGAGTAAGTGAGGGAGGGGGAGAGTAAATGGGGGAGGGGGGAGAGTAAGTGAAAGAGGGGGAGGGGGAGAGTAAGAGGGGGAGGGGGAGAGTAAGTGAGGGAGGGGGAGAGTAAGTGGGGGAGGGGGAGGGGGGGAGAGTAAGTGAGGGAGGGGGAGAGTAAGTGGGGGAGGGGGAGAGTAAGTGAAGGAGGGGGAGAGTAAGTGGGGGAGGGGGAGGAGGGAGAGTAAGTGAGGGAGAGGGGGAGGGGGGAGAGTAAGTGAAGGAGGGGGAGGGGGGAGAGTAAGTGAAGGAGGGGGAGGGGGAGAGTAAGTGAAGGAGGGGGAGGGGGAGAGTAAGTGAAGGAGGGGGAGGGGGAGAGTAAGTGAAGGAGGGGGAGGGGGGAGAGTAAGTGAAGGAGGGGGAGGGGGGAGAGTAAGTGAAGGAGGGGGGAGAGTAAGTGAAGGAGGGGGGAGAGTAAGTGAAGGAGGGGGAGAGGAAGTGAAGGAGGGGGAGAGTAAGTGAAGGAGGGGGAGGGGGGAGAGTAAGTGGGGGAGGGGGAGGGGGGAGAGTAAGTGGGGGAGGTGGAGGGGGGGAGAGTAAGTGAAGGAGGGGGAGGGGGGGGAGTAAGTGAAGGAGGGGGGAGAGTAAGTGAAGGAGGGGGAGGGGGGAGAGTAAGTGAAGGAGGGGGAGGGGGAGAGTAAGTGAAGGAGGGGGAGAGTAAGTGAAGGAGGGGGAGAGTAAGTGAAGGAGGGGGGGGAGTAAGTGAAGGAGGGGGAGGGGGAGAGTAAGTGAAGGAGGGGGAGGGGGAGAGTAAGTGAGGGAGGGGGAGAGTAAGTGGGGGAGGGGGAGAGTAAGTGGGGGAGGGGGAGAGTAAGTGAAGCAGGGGGAGGGGGAGAGTAAGTGAAGGAGGGGGAGGGGGAGAGTAAGTGAGGGAGGGGGGAGAGTAAGTGGGGGAGGGGGAGGGGGAGAGTAAGTGAGGGAGGGGGGAGAGTAAGTGAAGGAGGGGGAGGGGGAGAGTAAGTGAAGGAGGGGGAGGGGGAAAGTAAGTGAAGGAGGAGGAGGGGGAGAGTAAGTGAAGGAGGGGGAGAGTAAGTGAAGGAGGGGGAGGGGCGGAGAGTAAGTGAAGGAGGTGGGAGAGTAAGTGAAGGAGGGGGAGGGGCGGAGAGTAAGTGAAGGAGGGGGGAGAGTAAGTGAAGGAGGGGGAGGGTGGAGAGTAAGTGAAGGAGGGGGGAGAGTAAGTGAAGGAGGGGGAGGGGGGAGAGTAAGTGAAGGAGGGGGGAGAGTAAGTGAAGGAGAGGGAGGGGGGAGAGCAAGTGAAGGAGGGGGAGGGGGGAGAGTAAGTGAAGGAGGGGGAGGGGGAGAGTAAGTGAAGGAGGGGGAGGGGGGAGAGTAAGTGAAGGAGGGGGAGGGGGAGAGTAAGTGAAGGAGGGGGAGGGGGGAGAGTAAGTGAAGGAGGGGGGAGAGTAAGTGAAGGAGGGGGAGGGGGGAGAGCAAGTGAAGGAGGGGGAGGGGGGAGAGTAAGTGAAGGAGGGGGAGGGGGAGAGTAAGTGAAGGAGGGGGAGGGGGGAGAGTAAGTGAAGGAGGGGGAGGGGGAGAGTAAGTGAAGGAGGGGGAGGGGGAGGGGGAGGGGGAGGGGGAGGGGGAGAGTAAGTGAAGGAGGGGGAGGGGGAAAGTAAGTGAAGGAGGGGGATAAGAAGAACAAGGGGGTTGTAAGAAGAACACAAGGAGGAGGGCGAAGCGTAAGGGGGGGACTGAGAAGAACACAGGGAGGGGGGTAGTGAGGAGAACACAGGGACGGGGGGGGGTGAGGAGAAGGGGAGATGAGGGGGAAGGTGAGAAGAACACAGGGAGGGGGAAGGTGACGAGAACACAGGGAGGGGGAAGGTGAGGAGAACACAGGGAGGGGGAAGGTGAGGAGAACACAGGGAGGGGGAAGGTGAGGCGAACACTGGGACGGGGAAGGTGAGGAGAACACAGGGACGGGGAAGGTGAGGAGAACACAGGGAGGGGGGAGGTGAGGAGAACACAGAGAGGGGGGAGGTGAGAGTGAGAAGAGACCGCTAGGGGAGGGTGGGGGAGAGGAGAGACAACTAAGGGGCAGGGGAGAGCTCTAAGGGACAGAAGGGACGGCTCTATAGGACAGGGGGCAAGACAGGGAGCTCTTTCACACTATGCGCACACACACACACACACACTGCATCCCTATACATACACAGAAACACACAATGCATCCCTACACACACAGAAACACAACATGCTTCCCTTACACACAGAGAACCACACAATGCATCCATTACACACATACACAGAAACACACAATGCAAACCCTTACACACACATGGAAACACACACACTTCTTTTCTTACATACACACAGAAACACAATGCATCTCTTACACAAACTCAATGCACACACTTGCATCCCTTAAGCATACAAACACAGATTCACGCAATGCATCCCTTACACACAACCAGAAACACACAATACATCCCTTATACACAAATACACACTGCTTCCACTACACACAAACACACTGCATCACCTGCACAAACTGGTATCCCTATACACTACATACCATAAGCAGACATATTAGATCCTCTACAATAACACATAACACATCCCCTACACACTCCACTCCCTGTGAGCAAACTTATGGGTGGGTGCAACATATAAGTGGATTTATGAGTGGGCCTTGTGGGCATACTCACAGTCAGGCCCTGGGTCCCAGACCTTGAGCTGTGTAAGGGGCCCCCGAAAAATGGAGCTGCTTCCAGTTCTCCCAGAACAAACAGCCTCCAGAGATCCTGTTCTACACCAGACCAGTGGACAGGGCTGCCATCAGAAATTTTGGGGCCCCTGACAAAGCACAAGGTCTGGGCCCCCCCCCCCTCCCTCCCGGGCCCGCCCACGCCCTACCTAGTTCGCTGACAATGATGCAGGACTGAATGTGGTGTGTATGGTGGAAGTAAATTAGAATGTGTGTAATGGATGTAGTGTTTGTGTGTATTAGATACTGTTTGTGCAGTGAATGCAGAGTGTGTGTTTGTGTAGCGGATGCAGTGTGTATAGTGAACATAGAGTGTGTTTGAGTAGTGGATGTAGTGTGTGTTTGTGTAGTGGATGTAGTGTTTGTATGTACTATATGAAATGTGTTTAGTGGATGCAGTGTCTGTAGTGGATGTAGTGTGTGTATTAGACGCAGCGTCTGTGTACAGTGAATGCAGAGTGTTTCAATTTATGGTGGATGTAGTGTGTGTACAGAGTGTGTGTTAGGGTGTAATAAATGCAGAGTGTGTGTTAGGGTGTAGTGAATGCAGAGTGTGTCAGTGTAATGAATGTAGTGTGTGTACATTTGTAGTGAATGCAGTGTGTGTTAATGTGTAGCGGATGCAGAGTGTGTGTTAATGTGTAGCGGATGCAGAGTGTGTGTTAGTGTAGTGAATGCAGAGTGTTAATGTGTAGTGAATGCAGAGAGTGTGTTAGTGTGTAGCGGATGCAGAGTGTGTGTTAGTGTAGTGAATGCAGAGTGTGTCAGTATAGTGGATGCAGTGAGTGTGTTAGTGTGTAGTGTATGCAGAGTGCATGTTGTATTAGTGAATGCAGTGTGTGTGTGTATTGTATTAGTGTATGCAGTGTGTGTTGTGTCAGTGTTTGCAGAGTGTGTCTTGTGTCAGTGTATGCAGAGTGTGTTGTGTCAGTGTATGCAGAGTGTGTTGTGTTAGTGTATGCAGTGTGTGTGTGCAGGGCCGTCTTTAATAACGACTGGACCCGCTTGCTTGGGCCCCCTGGGCCCTGCCGCCGTCGCCCCTCACTCCCTGGTATGCAATCACGGCATCCATCCCAATGCAGTGGCGGCATTAAATAGAATGAATTTTATTGGGACACCCAATTGCAAGATTGGACTAAAGGTAGAACCCCATCTGTCGTGCAACTCTAACAATGCTTTGACAGGTGGGGCTCTACCAATTTCCCATGCTTGCAGGGTTGTATTTAGCACTGTTTTGTGTGTTTGAATGTAAGCATGTGTTTGTATGAAGTATGTTTGTGTTAATGTGTTTGTATGTGGTACTGGAGTTTGAATGAAAGTGTGCATTTATGTGTAGTGTTTGTTTTTGAATGTAGGAGTGTGCTTGTATGTAGTGTTGAAGTTTGAATGGAGGGGTGTATTTGTATATAAAGCTGCGGCTCAGATGCACAGGTACATACTCTGACACACAAGCAGATACACAGATACATACACTGACTACATACAGATAAGCAGGCACATACACTGACAGACATACTGACACACAGGTACATATATTGACACACACAGACACATACACTGGTAGACGTACTGACAGACACACACAGGCTTATATACAGACATACTGACACACACACCGATCAACATACTGACACACATACACTGACAGAAATACTGACACCCACACACAGGCACATACACTGACCGAGATACTGACACACACACACACACACACACAGACACACTGACACCCATATACACTGAGAAATACTGACACACATCCAGGCACATATACTGACACACACACAGACACATACAGAGACTGACACATGCATGCACATGCACTGACAGACATACTGACACACACACACACACACACACTGACAGACACACTGACACCCATATACACTGAGAAATACTGACACACATCCAGGCACATATACTGACACACACAGACACATACAGAGACTGACACATGCATGCACATGCACTGACAGACATACTGACACACACACACACACACACTGACACCCATATACACTGAGAAATACTGACACACATCCAGGCACATATACTGACACACACAGACACATACAGAGACTGACACATGCATGCACATGCACTGACAGACATACTGACACACACACACACACACACACTGACAGACACACTGACACCCATATACACTGAGAAATACTGACACACATCCAGGCACATATACTGACACACACAGACACATACAGAGACTGACACATGCATGCACATGCACTGACAGACATACTGACACACACACAGACATACTGACACACACACAGACATACTGACACACACACAAATATTTTGACACACAGACAGACCTACTGACACACACAGATATATTGACACACAGACAAACAGACATACTGACACACAGACAAACAGACATACTGACACACAGACAAACAGACATATACAGACACACAGACAGATATATTGACACACAGACAAACACATGTAAAATGTACATTTTTAAACCCACCCTCCAGTTTCCTACCTTTTGCTGGAGGGTGGATTCTATGGGGTTCCAGTGTGGTGCCTGAGGATGATGGGAGTGAGGATCCCCCATCCTCACTCCCTCCCAGCCGGCTGCCGGAAAGCAAGGGGCCCGGTCGTGGGGGGAAAGAGCGCCCGACCGGGCCCCTGCTGATACAAGCCCTCCGGGTGGCCCTAAGTGCATGGGCCACCCGGTGGGACTCAGAGGACGGGGGGAAATTTTTTACATCATTTTTTTTTTAAAAAAAAATCTAATTACATGTTTCTCCCCCCTCCATGCTTACCTTGTCCAGGGAGGGGGGAGATTCCATGATCCCTGGTGGTCCGGTGGGGGGGCCCCCGGCTCCCCTTTACCGCAGAGGGGGCCCAGGCAGCACACAGCTTCTCTTCTCTCCTCTGTTCCAATGACTCTCGCGAGACCCGCGGAGCGTTGCCATGGCAACCGGGTCTCGCGAGAGTTATTACAAGAGAGGAGAAGCTGTGTGCTGCCTGGGCCCCCTCTGCGGTAACAGGGAGCCGGGGGCCCGCGGCTGCACACATAGATAGCGATATTCGCTATCTATGTGTGCAGGGAGGGAAAGTGGGGCCCAGGACTGCCAGAGCAGTCCGGGCCCCCCAGGGCCGCCGGGCCCGTGACAACCGTCATGGTTGTCACCCCCTGATGGTGGCCCTGCCAGTGGAGCCAAACTGCAGCCCATCATCATCCTCATCTGGTTGTAAGTAGGCAACACTATAGTCCCCAGAACGACTGCAGCTTAATGAAGTGGTTCTGGTGTCTATAGCCGGTCCCTGCAGGAGTTTTAATGTAAACACACACTGTGTGCAGCACTGGCGTTAGTTCAAATGGCAGATCATATGGGTAGGGCATTGTGATGGCACATGGGGGCGAAAGGGGGGGGGTGGCAAATTCAGCTGTTCCCCATGCAGCCACAGGTGCTGCTGTGCTAGGAGATTGTGATTACTCTTCACTTCCTCCCAGCCTACAGAGCAGCGCATGGGAGAGAGAGAGAGAAGGAGGCATGATTTAATCTTACAACAAATCCAGTAAGCAAATCTTTATAAATTTCTCTTATGTCTGTATTAATATTGAGGGATGTCTAAGTAGTAACATCAGTGTGTGTCAGCAGGGCCAGCCGTTGGGGTGTGCAAGCTGTGCAGTCACGCAGGTTGCCATGACAACAGAGGCGCCCGGCGGACAACACAGCTCACAAGTTGGGGACACCAGCATATTCAATTTAAACGATTCGCTGGTGGTCCACTGGTGCGCACCAGCAGTAGGTGCAGTCAGATTATATCCTCTCCCTCGTGGTTCCGTCGCTCAGTTAGTGAGTCGGAGCACAGGCTCAGAGATTCTCAGCCTGCGCTCTGACAACATTGAAAGTCAGAGCCGTGAAGGAGCGGGTATGGCAAAGAGCTACTGATTAGCATAACATCAATATCCGTTATAAAACCAGGAAAAGGTGGGCACCATTGCACTGATTTGGTGGTGCAATGGGCCACTTGACTGGTTTTGCCCCCCCAGGCCTAAGGCTGCCAGCCCTCCCCTGTCCAGGTCTCAATGTTCCTGATGCCAGTGCACTGACAGGCAAGAGCTTATTTACAGTAATCATGGATTATTGCACCATATAGCATTAAAGGGACTACTTTGTCAATGATTGACAGGGAACTAAAATGGAGGTGCTCAATTGTAGGATAAAGTGATTTCTTTCCCCACACCTCACAAAAGCATTTTCAACTGTAACTATATACAGGTGATAATCGAAAAATTATAATATTGTGCAGAAGTTCATTTATTTCAGTAATGCAACGTAAAAGGTGAAACTAATATGAGATAGACGCATTACATGCAAATCAAGATAGTTCAAGCCGTAATTTGTCATAAGTGAGATAATTACGGCTTACAGCTCATGAAAACCCCAAATCCACAATCTCAGTAAATTAGAATATTACATGCAATCAATAAAACAAGGAGTGTACACAGAACAATATTGGACCTCTGAAAAGTATAAGCATGCATATGGACTTAGTACTTGGTTTGGGCCCCTTTTGCAGCAATTACTGCCTCAATGCGGCGTGGCATGGAAGCTATCAGCCTGTGGCACTGCTGAGGTGTTATGGAAGACCAGGATGCTTCAAAAGCGGCCTTCAGCTCTTCTGCATTGTTCGGTCTCATGTCTCTCATCTTTCTCTTGGCAATGCCCCGTAGGTTCTCTATGGGGTTCAGGTCAGACGAGTGTGCTGGCCAATCAAGCACAGTAATCCCACGGTCATTGAACCAGGCTTTGATGCTTTTGGCAGTGTGGGCAGGTGCCAAGTCCTGCCGGAAAATGAAGTCCGCATCCCTATTAAGCTTGTGTGCGGAAGGAAGCATGAAGTGCTCTAAATCTCCTGGTAGATGGCTGCGTTGACCCTGGACTTAATGAAGCACAGTGGACCAACACCAGCAGATGACATGGCTCCCCAAATCAACACAGACTGTGGAAACTTCACACTGGCCTTTAAGCATCTTGCAGTATGTGCCTCTCCATTCTTCCTCCAGACTCTGGGTCCTTGGTTTCCAAATGAGATGCAAAAGTTGCTTTCGTCAGAAAAGACGACTTTGGACTAGAGATGTTGTAACAGAGCTCCGTGTACTCCGACCGAGTACCCTCCGTTGATGGACGCTTCCTAGCTTGCGCCGAGGACCACAAACACCGCACTGGACACCACAGCCACCGCAGACTCCACAACCGCCGAAGCTTAACTGGAGCCTCGCCATCTTCCTTCCACCCTGGATCGGCTTCTGTCCTCCAGGACCGTGTGGGGAAGACCTCTCCTCCAGGAGAGCATATCCAGAACCAGCTCTTAAAAGAGCTAAGTGATTAAAGCTCAGGGGAATATGCAGAGCATAGCAATCCCCAGTGTGATATAGCAGTTCCCTCCAATAACGAGACAAGGCTACGTATTGAGGGTCAGAAGAGGTCTGAGGTGCTGGCACACCCAGCCTGGTTTTTATTACGGTTGTGCACATACAGAACACACCCAGGGGGAGGCATAAAATAACCAATCAAATAACAGTACAACCCACACATCCCCTCCCCTCAGATAAGCAGTTAACATAATTATTACAGACAGTAAAAATACAGTTTTTACACATACACTGTAACTTTAAAACCATACATTCAATATCCATAAATTACATATTTAGACTCAGCATACATCAAACATAAACACTTCAAAAAATCAGCCAAATCCCTCCAGCGGATCAAAAGTTAAGTGGAAGTCCTTTATGACCGACCGCAAGCACAATTTCCTGCCCAAAACAGTTCCAAAGATTTGGGCTGTGCGGTCGGTCAATTTCATGAAGAAAAACGACTAAGTCCCATCTTCGAACGGGACTTAGTCTCTGGAGCTGCAAGTTCATTATGGAAGAAGGTAAGGGTCAGCGGTGTTCGTGTATTTGCGCATCCGATTTTAGTTCCACAGAATCTTAAGCATACACCGCTGATCGCGTTCGAATGAACAAAGATGGCCGCCGCTACGTGTTCGACTGTCGAATGGCGGCCACCCAGCGGTCGGCAATTAACCTGCAGTTACCTCAAAGCCAGGAACAAGTTATTTTACAGGTCTGGGGACATAGTCTTAAAGGGGCATTGTTCACCAAAGTTACAAGATGTCCCCAGACGGTTCTTAAAGGGCCATACACACCAAATAAAAGTTAATAAGTATTCAGGGGCACAATCTTCCAGGGGCCATAGTCATGAGGAAGGCGGCTGGCAAACAGGCTGCTCCACAATCCAGGGAAGCAGGGCAATTTATCATTTAAAGGGCCAGTTACAAATAGCAATTTGTAACATATCTCCCCTTTGGGGGGAAGACTAACCAGGCACCTGACGTTCTGTCGGTCAGTGCCTCCATAAGTCGATCCACCAACCCACAATAAATAAATGCCAGAGTAGCCCTGCCACAACAAACCGGTACAAGGGTGACTCACCCACAAGAAACAATCACTGCACCTGGGTATTTTGCTGTGGTGATGAGGTAACATGCTGTGGGAACTTGCGGGAGGGCAGAGGCCGACTGCACTCTGCCCAGCTGCCAGCTCTTCTGCTGGGGTGCTGGGCCCATAGTCCGGCTCAGTAGCCAGGGGAGCATTGGAGTCAGTGGGGGTTAATGTCGCCTCTGTTAACCCTGGTGCCATGCTAGGGGTTAGCTGGGGAGGGGAATTGGTACTTACCCCCTCCTCCTGTTGTCCCGGTGAGGGTAGTTGGGGATCTGGATAAGCTGTCCAGCATCCCGGTAGGTCAGGCACAGAGACCACGGTCCCATCTGCGCCGTCTGGGAGATTGGTGTCTCCCCTTGTTATGGTAAGCTGCCGCTGGGGAGAGAGGTTGCTGCGCTCCTCTCCCTGAAACACAGGCTGCTGCTGGGGAGGAAGGACGACCCCTTCAGCTCCCTGGGGTTCACACTGCCGCTGGGGGGAAAGGACGACACCTTCGGCCCCCTGGGGTACACACTGCCGCTGGGGAGGAAGGACGGCACCTTCATCTCTCTGTAACACCCACTGCCGCTGGGGAGGAAGGACGACACCTTCAGCTCCCTGGGGTTCATACTGCCGCTGGGGGGGAAGGACGACACCTTCGGCCCCTTGGGGTACACACTGCCGCTGGGGAGGAAGGACGACACCTTCAGCTCCCTGTAACACACACTGCCGCTGGGAAGGATGAACGACACCTTCAGCTCCCTGGGGTTCACACTGCCGCTGGGGGGGAAGGAAGACACCTTCGGCCCCCTGGGGTACACACTGCCGCTGTGGGGGGGAAGGACGACACCTTCGGCCCCCTGTAACTCACGCTGTTGCTGGGGCGCAGGGACGGAATACTTTGCTATCTCTGCCCGATATTCTGCTTCCTTCTGCAGATCATCCACCAGTTCTCTCCTTATGTGCTGTACAAGTTCCTCTGTTAGGTAGGGCCGTAGAGAGCCAACCGCCTCTTCAGTATAGCGTCAAACCGTACGTGACTATACCAATACTCCAGGTTTGCTTGGTGTTCCCAGGATGCTGCTCCTCGCACTAGGGAAGCCATCCCACCGCTGCCACCACTGTAACAGAGCTCCGTGTACTCCGACCGAGTACCCTCCGTTGATGGACGCTTCCTAGCTTGCGCCGAGGACCACAAGCACCGCACTGGACACCACAGCCACCGCAGACTCCACAACCGCCAAAGCTTAACTGGAGCCTCGCCGTCTTCCTTCCACCCTGGATCGGCTTCTGTCCTCCAGGACCGTGTGGGGAAGACCTCGCCTCCAGGAGAGCATATCCGGAACCAGCTCTTAAAAGAGCTAAGTGATTAAAGCTCAGGGGAATATGCAGAGCATAGCAATCCCCAGTGTGATATAGCAGTTCCCTCCAATAACGAGACAAGGCTACGTATTTAGGGTCAGAAGAGGTCTGAGGTGCTGGCACACCCAGCCTGGTTTTTATTATGGTTGTGCACATACAGAACACACCCAGGGGGAGGCATAAAATAACCAATCAAATAACAGTACAACCCACACATCCCCTCCCCTCAGATAAGCAGTTAACATAATTATTACAGACAGTAAAAATACAGTTTTTACACATACACTGTAACTTTAAAACCATACATCCAATATCCATAAAAATTACATAGACTCAGCATACATCAAACATAAACACTTCCAAAAATCAGCCAAATCCCTCCAGCGGATCAAAAGTTAAGTGGAAGTCCTTTATGACCGACCGCAAGCACAATTTCCTGCCCAAAACAGTTCCAAAGATTTGGGCTGTGCGGTCGGTCAATTTCATGAAGAAAAACGACTAAGTCCCATCTTCGAACGGGACTTAGTCTCTGGAGCTGCAAGTTCATTATGGAAGAAGGTAAGGGTCAGCGGTGTTCGTGTATTTGCGCATCCGATTTTAGTTCCACAGAATCTTAAGCATTCACCGCTGACCGCGTTCGAATGAACAAAGATGGCCGCCGCCACGTGTTCGACTGTCTAATGGCGGCCACCCAGCGGTCGGCAATTAACCTGCAGTTACCTCACAGCCTGGGAGGTAAATTGCCTGCACACTTTAACTTCTGGGTGGTCCGCCTGTGTGGTACTTGGTTCAGTAAGCCCTATTTACTGAACCAAGTGGGAGAAAGCCAGGAACAAGTTATTTTACAGGTCTGGGGACATAGTCTTAAAGGGGCATTGTTCACCAAAGTTACAAGATGTCCCCAGACGGTTCTTAAAGGGCCATACACACCAAATAAAAGTTAATACGTTTTCAGGGGCACAATCTTCCAGGGGCCATAGTCATGAGGAAGGCGGCTGGCAAACAGGCTTCTCCACAATCCAGGGAAGCAGGGCAATTTATCATTTAAAGGGCCAGTTACAAATAGCAATTTGTAACAGATGTCCCGAATAGTTCGCTGGCGAATAGTTCCTGGCGAACCTAGCTTGTTCGCGTTCGCTGCGGCGGGCGAACATATGCGATGTTCGGTCCGCCCCTATTCGTCATCATTGAGTAAACTTTGACCTTGTGCCTCACAGTCAGCGGACACATTCCAGCCAATCAGCAGCAGACCCTCCCACCTCCTGGGCAGCATCCATTTTAGATTCATTCGGAAGCTGCATTCTTTTAAAAAAAAAATATTTTTGAAGTGCAGTGAACATACACGTAGTGACAATGACATATGGTGCAATGCAAAACGTTGGAATACAGACTTATGAAACAAAATGTCAAGAGGAACTGCACATTTTTAAAATATAAAACAATCATGCTAGGTAAACTTGTCTTGATACAAGGGAAAAGCATGGCATAGGGAAATCGTCAGACATGTTGAGAGTGTCTGTAAGTTTGAATACACATGCTTGAACTGAAGAGGGGTAAGGGGATTAACACCACTGTGGTGGAATCTCGGTAAAAATAAATTTAGTAGGCCGAGATTACCACGTGGCATGTGTACGTACATATGCTGACGTATCGATCAGTAGTGTACGGAGCATGTGCAAGAATACAGGATGTAGTATTCCCCTCCTCCATTGTGCTGGACAGGCCATGCGGTCAAGCAGGAAGTTAATTCTTATTTGTATTGATTGGTCAAGAGATTGTGCGGGTGGAGCTTAATATGGGAGGAGTTATATGCCTATATAAGGAGCCTGCACTATTGTCCGGGGCTCACAACTTGCTGTATTTTGGTGACATTAGTCCCTCTGAGTCCCGATCGGTGAACCGAATAAAGAATCTCTTCCTTCCTGAAGAAACCTGTGTCCATCTCTCTGTGCTTGGCTTCCGTCAGTTTCTCCGGTATCATTTGGTGCATTGGCCGGGAAGCTCATCGTTCAACGGTAGCTGAGAGGCAGAGGCGTGAGACGGTCTATCTTTGCCCACGTTCTCTACGGCTGCACCCCTGAACTTCTGCGTGGACCTCCCTTCGTCTCGGCGCCACTGGTCTGTTGTCCAGGAGATCATCGGCCTCTACGTAAGAAGTGCTGGGGTGTCCCCGTCGATGAGTGTGAACTCAGGTTCAGGAATGAGGAGGTAAGACGACCGCTGTTTTAGACGGCGGACCCACTAGGGGTATACCGATTGTGCGGTAGGCCCATAAGGGGTTTAAATCTGTGTATGGAATCTGCCCCCTCTGTCGGAGGGAAGGAGCGAAGGCGCACCGCTCAATCGAACGCTCTTTAGTAAGACCGTTTGATTTGGTTTGGAGTCAGGCGGGGTTCTGGTGTAAATAGCCCTAGCCGGACACCGGTGTCTTGTCTAGACTAGCGTTCTAGGGTGTACAATTCGTTCGCTAGGTCGGAGGGACCGGAAGACTAAGCAGACTCTGATGTACATTATCGTTTGCTAGATCTCAACCTATCTTGGCTAAGTGGGAAGGCGTGTAAATTTGGAACCCACTAGACTATTGATAGAGTAGAAAGACTAAAAGGGTTCTGTTGTAAATTCCGCCCTCTAGTTCGCTATATGTGGTGCTTGGGCAGTGTGGCTAACCAAAACGGATGTAGATAGTTTTAGGTAGTCCATCAAGGTACTGGCCAATAGTTTAGTTGGGATTGTATATGTGTTAAAGATTGTTAGTAAAGTGTATATCTTGTTAGATAGCGCGAGCTCAGCCGTCTAGCGAGAGTGTTAATAGTGTGTTGCTGTATTATAGTGCACGGTACCATAACCCTGTATATTTACTGACACTGTATATAAGTACTAATCATTGTCGTTTATTGCATGTTTAACACCATAACCACTAATAATTGTATTGTGACCTTAAATTGTGCTTTGACCTATGCTAACCGTACTGTAACCGCTGTTTGTAAAAGACGATGTTACTGGGGTGTGTTATAGACGGGTAATTCATATAGAGAATTATAGCGTGGGTGACTGTATAGTTTTGCCAAAGGGCATAATATTGATTATTTAGTGACTGGTGTAACAGCTGTGTGTGTACGGGAATTCCCTGAGTGTTTATTGTGTTATTGTGTACGTTTCACTTGGTAGCTGTACCACGTGGTGCTGTTGCCGGAAGAAACGGGTGTGACTGTTGAATAGAACGTGTGCATAGTATTCGTTGTCAACGACGCTCCATTGATAAGTATGGGCGCGTCGGAGTCGACGATTTTGGATCCCTTAGGTTGTATGGTAAAGAATTTTAAAAAGGGATTTACAACATGTGATTTTGGGGTTAAAATGTCCCCTGTACGTTTGGTCACTTTGTGCACTAGGGAGTGGCCTACTTTGGTTGCGGCATGGCCTCCACGTGGCAGTTTGGATCCAACTCTGGTACAGCGTGTACACGTGGCTGTATCAGGTAGGCCTGAACTTTACGGACAGTTTCCATATATTGATTGTTGGAGACAGGCCGTAAACGACTCGCCAAGATGGATTCGGATATGCCACGAGGAGCAATGTCGCCTCATGGTGGCCAGGACTTGTTTGTCCACTAGGACTATGGTTAGGCCTATTTTGGACACGCCCCCTGAGTCCGAGATCCCTTTGCCGCCCCCTTACTTCCCTTTAGAAGGAAGTGATACGAGTACAGGAAGTTCTACACCCCTTCCCCCATTGCCCCCATCCGCTTCCGCTTCCTCCTCCAGTGCAGAATCCACCCCCCGTCGTACTAAACCTCCCCTTCCGGAACCAACCCACGTTAGATCCGATTATCCTGATTTGGCGCCACTTCAAACTTCCGGTCAAGCTTCTTCTAGCTCGGCTCGGAATATTCTATTCACCAACCTTCCCCAAAATCAAGCTTCTACATCCTCATGTCTTACCACCCCCCGACCGGAACCTCTAACCGACGCCCCTCCACGTAGCCCTATACTAACCCGACAACTGACCGGTACCCAACGACCCAAACATTACCAAATGCCTCTTCGTCTGAATCCTGGGTCAGCCTATCTCGATGCCGCAGGTCAAATGGTATATGCTGACCCAGTCTTCGTATATGTCCCGTTCACGACTACCGATCTCTTGAATTGGAAGACCCACAATTCCTCGTACACTGAGAAACCACAAGCTATGACCGATCTGTTCACCTCGATAGTTCAGACACATAACCCGACATGGGCTGATTGCCAGCAGTTATTAATGACATTGTTCAATAATGAGGAAAGGACTAGGATTAACCAAGCGGCCATTAAAGCGCTAGAGGATGAAGCCCGTGCTTTAAATCAAGCCAATCCAGCAGCATGGGCCGCAACACATTATCCTAACACCGATCCCGACTGGAATGTTAATGGCGCAGATATGGTTCAACTAAAAGCCTATAGAGACGTAATAATTGCTGGCATGAAAGCCGGAGGGAAGAAAGCCATTAATATATCGAAGACAGTTGAGGTGATTCAGAAAAGTGATGAAGCGCCCAGTGTCTTTTATGACTGATTATTGGAGGCATACCGTTTGTATACCCCCTTTAATCCGGAAGACGCTGATAATTCCCGAATGGTAAACTCCGCCTTTGTCAGCCAAGCTTACGGAGATATTAAGCGCAAGCTACAAAAGTTAGAAGGGTTTGCAGGAATGTCCATCACCCAACTAATGGAGGTAGCGAATAAGGTGTACATGAATAGGGAGTCAGAAAGTAAGAAAGAGGAAGAGCGCAAGATGCGTAAAAAGGCTGATATGCTAGCGGTAGCGATCGCAGGCGTAGATAGACGGGGCCCAGATAGAGGCGATAGTAGGTGGAATAGGGAGCCCCTGAGTAGGAATCAGTGCGCGTATTGCAGAGAAGAAGGGCATTGGAGAAGCGAATGACCGCAAAGAGAGCAGTACGAGAGAGACCCACCCAGGGCAGGTTATGGAAACTTTAGAGGCAGAGCGAGAGGTAGAGGAGGCCCCGGAGGGAGCAATGGTAATAGAGGGAGTAATGGTAACAGAGGAAGTGTAAGGGAAGACAGGTACTATCCAGCAGCGCAAAGGTCCCGCGATAGAGAAGGTAGGGACTTTGTAGGATTGGCTGACACGGTCATGGAGGACTATTGATACCGACTGGGCTCCATCCCCCTTGGTCGAGCGGAGCCTATAGTCGATGTATCAATAGGGGGAAAAAGGAGTGCATTCATGATCGACACTGGTGCTGAACATTCGGTGGTGACTAACCTAGTTGCTCCTCCATCTGGAAGAACTATTACCGTAATAGGAGCAACTGGAAGAAGTGCTGCAAAACCGGTTCTTAAAAGTCGACTCTGTACATTGGGAGGCCACGTAGTAAAACATCAATTCCTTTACATGCCTGAATGTCCAGTCCAATTGCTGGGACGTGATATGCTTTCCAAATTACAAGCGCAGATTACGTTCCTACCAAACGGAACAACATCCTTAAAGTTTAATGGACCTTCAGGTATTATGACATTATCCGTACCAAAGGAAGAAGAGTGGCGACTTTATACAGCGTTGACTAGCCAAAACCCTAGGAGTGATGAATCCTTATTCAACATACCAGGAGTTTGGGCAGAGAACAACCCACCAGGACTGGCCCGCAATATTCCACCTATTAAGATCGAACTAAAACTTGGGGTTTATCCAGTAAGCCTACGACAATATCACATCCCGCAGAAGGCTAAGAAGAACATTCAATCCTATCTGGATAAATTCATACGGTATGGTATCCTAAAATTCTGTACTTCCCCCTGGAACACCCCATTGCTGCCTGTTCAAAAGCCCGGTACAGATGAGTATTGACCTGTGCAGGACTTGAGAGCAGTCAATGATGCGGTTGTTAGTATACATCCAGTTGTGCCCAATCCGTATAACCTGCTTGCTTTAATTCCGGGCGGGGCTACCTATTTTACAGTCTTAGACCTCAAAGATGCCTTCTTTTGCCTCCGAATTGCCGCAGAAAGCCAATGTATCTTCGCTTTGCAATGGGAAAACGCTGTGACGGGCTCAAAACGCCAAATGACCTGGACAAGACTGCCCCAAGGGTTTAAAAATTCATCTACCCTATTTGGTTCAGCTCTAAGTCAAGATCTACTGGATTTCGAGTCCATCCCAGGAGAGTGTGTATTGTTACAATATGTAGATGACTTGTTGATAGCAGCAGTTACAAAGGAAATATGTCAGCAAGCAACGCACGATCTACTACACATTCTCTGGAAGGCAGGATACAAGGTGTCTAGAAAGAAGGCTCAGTTGTGTCTGCCAACTATCAAATATCTGGGATTCCATATCTCTGAAGGTCAAAGAATTATGGGGCCAAAGAGAAAAGAAGCTGTGTGCCAAATACCAATACCCAAGAATAGAAGACAAGTGCGAGAATTCTTGGGGGCAGCAGGCTTCTGTAGGATATGGATTCCCAGTTACGCGATACTGGCAAAACCTCTGTATGCAGCTATCAAAGGTACAGAGCACGACCCCTTCCTATGGACTCAAGAACAGCAAACGGCATTTGAAGATGTGAAGAAGGCTTTGATGAGTGCCCCAGCATTAGGCCTGCCTGATCACACACGACCATTCTACCTGTATGTACACGAGCAAAGAAGAATGGCTGTGGGAGTATTGACACAGTACTTGGGATCATGGCAAAGACCTGTTGCCTACATGTCTAAGCAACTGGATGCAGTGGCCAGCGGACTTCCACCTTGTCTAAGAGCCGTAGCTGCAGCCGCCCTGCTAGTAGCTGAAGCCGATAAACTCACTCTGGGTCAAGAACTTTATGTACGAGTTCCACATGCAGTACAGACGTTGTTGGATTACAAAGGAAATCATTGGTTTAGTAACAGCCGTATGACCAAGTATCAGGCAATGTTGTGTGAAAACCCAAGAGTGCATTTAGAGACTGTAAATACCTTAAATCCAGCTACCCTTTTGCCACAACCTACTGAAAGTCAACATGATTGTTTGGAAGTGATGGATGAAGTATTTTCAAGTAGACCAGATCTTTGTGATTTTCCCATCCAGAACCCCGATGTTCAATATTACACAGACGGCAGTAGTTATGTGAAAGAAGGGATCCGCTATGCAGGATATGCAGTAACAACGATAGACAAGGTGATAGAAGCTCGGCCACTGGCAAAAGGAACATCAGCACAAAAGGCAGAATTGATAGCACTGACACGAGCGTTACAATTGGCTGAAGGTTTAAGAGTGAACATCTACACGGACTCCAAGTATGCGTTTTTAACCAATCATGCCCACGGAGCTTTGTATAAAGAAAGAGGACTATTGAATTCAGAAGGCAAAGAAATCAAGTACGCAGCTGAAATCCTACAACTATTGGAAGCAGTGTGGGAGCCGAAAGAAGTCGGTATCATACATTGTCGAGCGCATCTAAAAGGAGATGGTGATGTGACCAAAGGAAATCGGATGGCAGATAGTGCAGCTAAGCGTGCCGCTGAATCAGGAAGACAGGAATATGTGGAGCATATAGCTGCTCTGATACCAACTCCACTGTCTCAATGGACTCCAGTTTATACAGCTCAAGAAGAGGAGTGGTTAAAGACTGAACCTGGAAAGTATTTGGAGAACAAATGGTATCAGTTAGAAGATGGGAGAATAGTCATTCCAGCATCACTAGCGGTAGAAATTGTCCAAAACTATCACAACGGGACACATTCTGGGAGAGATAGTACAGAAGAATCTCTCAGAAAACATTTCTACATACCAAGATTGTCCAACTTAACTCAAGCCATTGTACGAAGATGTGTAACGTGTGCTAAAAATAATGCAAGGCAAGGACCAGTAAAGCCACCAGGAGTTCAGTTTATGGGGGGACTCCCCATGTCCGATCTACAAATTGACTATACAGTAATGCCTAAATCTGGTGGACATCGCTACCTACTGGTAGTTGTGTGCACCTATTCAGGCTGGGTAGAAGCATGTCCTACTCGTACAGAGAAAGCAGGAGAAGTTGTGAAATTCCTGCTACGAGAAATAATACCCCGATATGGACTACCCTGCTCTATAGGATCGGACAATGGTCCAGCTTTTGTTCATCAGTGCCTACAACAACTGACTCATATGCTTGGTATAAAGTGGAGGCTTCATACGGCATATAGACCCCAGAGTTCTGGTAAGGTAGAGAGAATGAATAGAACTATTAAGAACGAGTTGGCTAAAATGTGTCAGGAAACCCAACTTAAGTGGAACGTTCTCTTGCCCATAGCTCTATTGCGAATCCGTAGTACACCTACCAGAAGGTTGGGCCTCTCTCCTTTTGAAATCATGTATGGGCGACCACCTCCCGTACTTGGTAACTTAAGGGGGGATTTGAGTCAGTTGGGAGAAGGAATTACCCGGCAGCAGGTTGTAGAGTTGGGTAAGACTATGGAGGAGGTACAGAAATGGGTACAAGATAGATTACCTGTGAATATTTATCCCCCAGTTCATAGTTACCACCCAGGAGACCAAGTGTGGATTAAAGAGTGGAATAATGTACCGTTAAGGCCCAAGTGGAGAGGTCCTTATGTTGTTCTTTTGTCTACCCCTACAGCGATAAAAGTGGCCGAAGTGACTCCGTGGATACATCACTCCAGGGTTAAACCAGCAGCAGTCGATTCTTGGCAAGTTACAGCAGATCCAGAGAATCCCTGCAAGATCCGGTTAAAGCGCACGACTCAGTCGGAGTGACGAGGAACCTTGTGGATTACAAATTTTATTGTTTCAGGGATTGGTAAGTGAGTGAGAAGGCCATAATAAAGCCTGTCCGCTCACCGACGTATAGTGTATAAGTCAGGAAAAGTCTCGAAGGGACCCCTGTGAAGACGAGCAGAACTCCATTCCCTGCAGCCCTTACATCCTGGAAGCTGAGGTGCCATCGCACGGACGAAGACTGAGGATGACGACGAAAGATGTGTTTATGATAATGTTTTTATATGTGTATTTTTATATTCAGGAAGGTAGAGGTACCGACACTCCTAGCTGTGAGGTATGCATTAAGACTACAAGAACAGGTAACCATATTTCCCAGACCCTAATTTGGCATTCGCAATACGAGTGTAAAGGAGATGTATCAAGATGTAGATACTTAAATATAGAATATAGTGTGTGCCATTTAGGAGTAGGAGAACCTAAGTGCTTCAGTCCAGAGTATCAACCCCGTACAATTTGGTTGACTCTCAGGAATGGAGATCCTCAGGGGACCCTAATTAATAAAACGGTGTTAGAATCCGTATATTCTTCGGGTGTTCTGCTATTTGATGCATGTAAGGCGATATCAAGTGGTAGAAAGCCGTGGAATGTATGTGGGGATCTTAGATGGGAGAGAACGTATGGGTCTAACGATAAATATATTTGTCCCAGCAGTAAAAATAAGTATGTGAGTCCTCGATGCCCAAATAGAGATTATAACTTTTGCCCATATTGGTCTTGTGTGGGGTGGGCAACTTGGGGACAGACAGCAGACAAGGACATGATTGTGACTAAGTTGCCTACCAATCCATACTGTAAGTCTATGGAATGCAATCCAGTCCATATACTTATAAATAACCCCGACAAGTTCTTGGATAAATATGGCAATTTATTTGGGTTTCAAATATATGGGACGGGTTTAGACCCTGGGACAATATTATTTATAGGGATAGAGACTGATAAGGTAACCTCCCAAACTCATCAGGTATACCATTCCTTCTATGAAGAAATGAGTATAGATAATAAGATCCCCCATAATGCTAAAAACCTGTTAATTGATTTAGCTGAAAGTATTGCCGGTAGTCTTAATGTTACCAACTGCTATGTGTGTGGAGGTACTAACATGGGAGACCAATGGCCTTGGGAAGCAAAGGAGGTAATGTCCGGTTCTGAGGCAGTTGAACAATTAATATCTTCACAAGCCGATTATCATATGAGTGTTAGAGGTAAATCTGAGTGGAGATTAAAGACCTCCATCATAGGTTATGTTTGCATAGCGAGGAAAGGAATGATGTATAATACTTCTGTAGGAGAATTAACTTGTCTAGGGCAAAAAGCTTATGATGATGATACAAAGAATACAACTTGGTGGTCGGCTTCAAATGTCTCAGAACCATCTAACCCGTTTGCTAGATATGCCAATTTAAAGGATGTGTGGTTTGATCTATCCATCACATCTAGTTGGAGAGCCCCAGCAAATTTGTACTGGATCTGTGGTAAGAAAGCCTATTCGGAGTTGCCACAGGACTGGGAAGGGGCATGTGTGTTGGTTATGCTCAAACCATCCTTCTTCTTGTTACCTATCGAAACAGGTGAGACTTTAGGTGTTAAAGTGTATGATGTGAATCATAGGAAGAAAAGGGGACCCATAGAGATAGGCGCCTGGGAAGATGATGAATGGCCTCCCCAGCGTATTATTATTATTATTATTATTATTATTATTATTTTATTATTTATATAGCGCCAACAAATTCCGTAGCGCTGTACAATGGGTGGACTAACAGACACATAATTGAGATCAGACCACTGGACGTACAGGAACAGAGGGGGTTGAGGGCCCTGCTCAATGAGCTTACATGCTAGAGGGAGTGGGGTATAGTGACACAAACGGGTTAAAGTAGGGGAATTAAATAGTTTGTTAGAGAAGGGTTTATTGAGTGCTTGGTAGGTCATTTTTGACAGTTGCAGGAAAGGAGTCATGGGGTGGGGGATGAGAAGCCTGCTGACAGTTTAATTGATACGCTTTAACGAAGAAGTGAGTTTTCAAAGATTTTTTGAAGGAGTGGAGGCTGGGTGAAAGTCTGATTGAGGAGGGAAGGGAGTTCCACAGAATAGGTGCAGCCCTAGAGAAGTCTTGAAGGCGAGCGTCAGAGGTGGGGATCCGGGCAGAGGATAGGCGTAGGACTTGGGATGAGTCTTGACGGGACATACTTGTGTATGAGGGAGGATAGGTATGTTGGAGCAGCATTATGTAGGGATTTGTAAGCAAGTGCCAGAATTTTGAATTGGGCCCTATATCTAACTGGAAGCCAATGCATGGACTGACAGAGCGTGGAGGCGTGGGAGGTGCGACCGGACAGGAAAATAAGCCTCGCAGCCGCGTTCATTACAGATTGCAGCGGTGCAAGCTGGGAATATGTAAGACCGGTCAGAAGGGGATTGCAGTAGTCGAGGCGAGAGAGAACAACAGCATGAACCAATATCTTAGCCGCGTCCGGCGTTAGATATGGGGGGATGCGCGCTATGTTCTTGAGTTGGAAGCGACAGGATTTGACTATCGATTGGACATGGGGAGTAAAAGAGAGGTCAGAATCGAAAAGAACCCCTAGGCAGCGAGCCTGCGAGGTAGAGGTGATAGTAGCGCCGTTGACTTGGATGGAGACAACAGGAGTAGCAGCACTTGAGGGAGGAAAAACTAGAAGTTCTGTTTTGGACAGGTTGAGTTTAAGGAAGTGAGCAGCCATCCAGTTGGAAATAGCAGAGAGGCAGTCAGAAACACGAGTCAAGGTGGGCGGAGAGAGATCAGGGGAGGACAGGTAGATTTGCGTGTCATCTGCATATAAATGATATTGGAAACCAAAGGAGCTGATGAGTTTACCAAGGGAGGCAGTATAGATGGAGAACAATAGGGGGCCGAGGACAGATCCTTGGGGGGCGCCGACAGAGAGGGGTTGGTGAGAAGAGGCAGAACCAGAGAAAGAAACACTGAAAGAGCGCTGGGAGAGGTAGGAGGAGCACCAGGAGAGAGCAGTATCCCGTAGACCAAAGTTACGAAGAATGTGAAGAAGCTGTATTATAGATTATTATGGGCCAGCCACGTGGGCAGAGGATGGTACCTTTGGATATAGAACCCCAATTTATATGCTCAACCGTATTATAAGATTACAGGCGGTGGTTGAGATTATTACTAATGAGACCTCACAAGCGCTCAATCTTCTAGCGAAGCATAATACCAGGATGAGGACAGCAGTGTACCAAAATAGATTAGCCTTGGATTACCTATATAGATGACGAAGGGCAAGCAATAGCTGAGCTTACTAGCCATATGGTTAAACTAGAACATGTGCCTACTCAGGTATGGAAAGGGTACAATCCAAGTAGTTGGTTTGGTAGCTGGTATGAGCAGTTTGGAGGGCTTAAGGCATTGGTAGGTGGAGTCCTACTGATTTTAATGTTGTGTCTACTCCTGCCATGTCTTATACCCTTAGTAGTTAGGTCTGTGCAAAGCCTGATAGAAAATATAGCAGAGAGGAAGGCTGCTGCACAGATAATGGCAATTTATAAATATAAGGCTTTAGATCAGGGAGAACCAATGCAGGAAGATGAGTGTTGAAGATTCACATCATAGATAAGTCTGGTCTGGTTCATGGTAACTTGCGGTGTATGCAAACCAAGGTTAAGTGATGCCTCAAGTAATTGTGAAATATCAAGAGGCATCAAAGGGGGGAATGTGGTGGAATCTCGGTAAAAATAAATTTAGTAGGCCGAGATTACCACGTGGCATGTGTACGTACATATGCTGACGTATCGATCAGTAGTGTACGGAGCATGTGCAAGAATACAGGATGTAGTATTCCCCTCCTCCATTGTGCTGGACAGGCCATGCGGTCAAGCAGGAAGTTAATTCTTATTTGTATTGATTGGTCAAGAGAATGTGCGGGTGGAGCTTAATATGGGAGGAGTTATATGCCTATATAAGGAGCCTGCACTATTGTCCGGGGCTCAGAACTTGCTGTACTTTGGTGACATTAGTCCCTCTGAGTCCCGATCGGTGAACCGAATAAAGAATCTCTTCCTTCCTGAAGAAACCTGTGTCCATCTCTCTGTGCTTGGCTTCCGTCAGTTTCTCCGGTATCACCACCAGTTATAGATCAACATGTGTGAATCAAAATATCAAAACTACTAATAAGTAGACTAAATAACTTCTTAGTGAGTGCTGTTAAATGCTAGACAACTGACTACACCTCACAACAAGGGCATTTTAGATTCTCAGCAGCAGAGATGTTTTAGCCAATTCATCTGACATGCTTCAGAGAGTGGTCGTCTCTACTCGCATCCATGTGCTGCTTAGTAGTGCTTCCACCGCCTGCCGGGTGCACAGGGGAGGGCTGGCAGCCTTAGGCCTGGGGGGCAAAACCAGTCAAGTGGCCCATTGCGCCACCAAATCAGTTCACCATCCATGCCCACCTTTTTCTGGTTTTATAACGGATATTGATGTTATGCTAATCAGTAGCTCTTTGCCATACCCGCTCCTTCACGGCTCTGACTTTCAATGTTGTCAGAGCACAGGCTGAGAATCTCTGAGCCTGTGCTCTGACTCACTAACTGAGCGCCGGAACCACGAGGGAGAGGATTTGATCTGACTGCACCTACTGCTGGTGCGCACCAGTGGACCACCAGCGAATCGTTTAAATTAAATATGCTGGTGTACCCAACTTGTGAGCTGTGTTGGCCGCCGGGCGCCTCTGTTGTCATGGCACCCTGCGTGACCGCACAGCTTGCCCACCCTAACGGCTGGCCCTGCTGACACACACTGATGTTACTTCTTAGACATCCCTCAATATTAATACAAAGATGAGAGTAAACACCAATAAACTGTGGAAACAGAGCTGATCCCCCCAAATTTATAAAGGTTTGCTTAGAGGATTTATTCAAGATTAAATCATGCCTCCTCCTCTCTCCCCCATGCGCTGCTCTGTAGGCTGGGAGGAAGTGAAGAGTAATCACAGTCTCCCAGCACAACGCCACCTGTGGCTGCATGGGGAACAGCTGTTTAATGTAATGCTTGCAGGACGGCCAGCTGCCGCAGAACCTCTTTGTTTCCGTCTCTGCAAAGGGCTCTAGGCACTGCTTGTTGTGAGTGTGAGCCACTGTAAATTAGGGGCAGAGGGCACTTGCACTGTGGTCAAGACGGGTCTGGGCAGGAGGAGAGTGCAGTGCAATCAGTGCACTCCCCTCCTGTGGGTCACCAGTAGACTGGTGCACCTGCCCAGGATCAGAGCCGGTGCAAGGATTTTTGCCGCCCTAGACAAAATATAAATTTGCCGCTCCCCCCCTGTAACGGATTGCCTGGCACCCCGACTTGGTACCTCCGTTAATGGATGCTCCTAGTGCTTCCTGAGGACTCCAAGCACTCTGGCAGACACCATAATCACCGAATCCAAGAAACCTTTAAATTCTCCCAAGCGTATGAATGCTGTAGACCATTGAATAGGAACCATACGAATAGGCTTGTACCCCTAGCAGTCAACTGGAACAGCATACAATAAATCCTTCCCCCAATAATGAGACGACACATCACTTTGAGGTTAAAACAGGAACTCTGGACTGGCTCATCCAGCCTGGCTTTTATTACACTAATCCACATACAGGCCACACCCAGGGGGAGGCATAAAATAACCAATCACATACATGGTTCAGCCCACACATCCCCTCCCCTCAGATAACATTAAACTCAATTATCCGGTACACTTTTTCAGCCAAGTTCTGGATGTACCCCAAAACCCGGGGGTACACCTTTAAATCCAGCATCGCTGGATAGCCCTTATTCAGGGGGACAACATATTCAAAATTCAAGTAATTCGGATGAATGGTTCGTGAGATATGGGGTTCCAAAGATTTGACCGACCGCATGGGTAAAGTATCCGAAAACAGTTCCATGCATTTTGGCCCTGCGGTCGGTCACAAACAAGGGAATGAAAACAGGCGAATTGCCTGTGTTATAGAGCCTGGAGAGGGTTTGAATGAATTCCCTTGTTTATTTGGCTCTTTCTACCGAACGGCGGGTCATTCGGTAGTTTCCATACGAATTTCTGGAAGTATGGAGGTCTCAGCGGTGTTTGCCTAGTCAAGTGTCCGATTTTAGTTCCAGACACTCGACGGCAAAACACCGCTGTTCGGTAGTTTAAGATGGCCGCCGCCACGTGTTTGTTTCCCGAATGGCGGCCACCCAGAGGACAAAGACCACACTGCACTGATTGCCAATTACCTGTTTGCAACATTGTTGCAAACGGTAATTGGAGGCACACTCATTCCTGGGTGGTCTGGTTGTTCGGTAGTTTCACTCAATATACTGAATGGAGTGATTCTACCGAACAATCAGAATGCTGCATACAAATCACCCAGGATAAACTTAACACATCTATAAATACATATATAATATTACAGGCAGTACACTTGAATATGCTTCACAATCTTAAAGGGACAGTAGTCCCAAAAGTCCCAATATGTCCATAGATGCTGTTAAAAGGGCCAGTAGCAGCAATATACAGTACAATATGCCCCAAATAACCCAGGGGCCATAGTCAGTAGGTAGGAGGCTAGCAAACAGGCTTCTCCAGGGCCCAGTGGCGAGGTTGGTTTCGCCACATTTCTCCCCTTTTCCAAACAGACTAACAGGGTACCTGACCTCTTGCCGGTCAGTGCCCTTGTTAGTCCAGCAGCCCACCCACAAAACAGAAACAGCAGTACAGCCCACCCACAATAAATGGTTACTACACCTGAGTAATGGAAAAACTTGTCCAGGTCCAGGTGCCTCACCCCGGCTGTGTGGGGGACTGGTAGGCTGTTTTGGTGGGTTGCTGAGTGGGCAGAGACCAGCGGTACTCTGCCCTGGTGCCAGCACTACTACAGGAGTAGTCTGGTTGGAGCCTGGTTGCTGGAGACCGACTGTCTCCCCTTTGGCTAAACAGCCCTGTTGTGGGGGGGCAGGACCGACCGTCCCTACCCCCTGTGCTGGAAGTGCAGAGACCACGGTCCCATCTGCACAGGTGTGGGGCTTACAGTCTCCCCCTGGTACATTAAGCTGCCGCTGGGGAGAGGTGGTAACCAGCTCCTCTCCCATTAGAACACTCTGCCCATTGATGATCTGCCGCTGGGGAGAGGTGGTAACAATCTCCTCTCCCATTAGAACACTCTGCCCATTGATGATCTGCCGCTGGGGAGAGGAGGTAACAATCTCCTCTCCCATGCCTACTTTCAGTCTTTGTGGAGGGAGACCGACTGTCTCTCCTCCCAATTCAGTGTCCTGCTGCTGGGGAATAGAGACTGGGCTCTCTATTCCCAAAAAATCACGCTGCTGCTGGGGGGTAGGACCAACTACCTCTGCCCTCTGTAACTCAGCCTTCCGCTGGGGAGGGAGGACGCTGCTCTCCTCTCCCTGCACTTCACACTGCCTTCCCGGCATATCACTCTGCTGCTGGGGGGTAGGACCAACTACCTCTGCCCCCTGTAACTCAGCCTGCCGCTGGGGAATGGAGACTGGGCTCCCAATTCCCAACAAATCACACTGCCGCTGGGGAGGGAGGACGGCCCCTTCAGCTCCCTGTAGCTTGGGCGCAGAGACCACGGTCCCATCTGCGCTGGTGTGGGGCTTACTGTCTCCCCTTGGTGTGCTAAGCTGCTGCTGGGGAGAGGGGGTAACAAACTCCTCTCCCTTACACACTTTCAGCCGCTGGGGAGCAGGGCTGACCCTCTGTACTCCCTGTAGGCAGGGCGCAGAGACCACGGTCCCATCTGCGCTGGTGAGGGGCTTACTGTCTCCCCTTGGTGAGCTGTGCTGCCGCTGGGGAGAGGGAATAACAAACTCCTCTCCCTTACACACCTTCAACCGCTGGGGAGAGGGGATAACAGGCTCCTCTCCCTGCACCGTAGACTGCCGCTGGGGAGCCAGAACGGCACCTTCAGCTCCCTGTAACGCACACTGCCGCTGGGGATCTGGGCCGACTGCCCAGCATCCCTGTAGGGCCGGTAGAGAGACCGCAGTCCCATCTCCACCTGCCATTGGTGGGTCTTCCCAGGACCAATCCGTGAGGCCCCTCAACATTTGTGAGTAAGGGCCACCTGCTTCCCCACCTGGCAACTCTGGTTGCTGCTGGGGATCTGGGCCGGCTGCCCAGCATCCCGGTGGAGTGACCTTGGTCCCATCTCTACCTGCCTGTTGTGGTTCCTCACAGGACCAGTCTATGAGGACCCCCACTTCGGGTTCCTCCCGCCGCCTCAGGGAAAGACGGCTAACCTCCTCGGATGCAGCCTCTACCCGGCTGCTGTAACGCTCCTGCTGCTGAGCATACTTCCTCTCTTTTGCCAACCGGAATTCTCGGTCCAGCCTTGTGTTTCGCTCGGCCATGACCTGGTTCCAGATCACCCGGCGTGTCTCCATGGGTATATCATCCCCATACTCAGCCACACGCTGCCTCACCTCGGCCAGCCAATCATCTCCAGAGCCAGAACCTTCCATACTTGTCTGCTCCCAGGGGCGCTGCACGACTGCTAGCGTTGCCCTCAATTGTAAATCCAAACGCACTGTGTCTCCGAGCTGCTTTACCTTGCACTAGGACGCCATCCCACCGCTGCCACCAATGTAACGGATTGCCTGGCACCCCGACTTGGTACCTCCGTTAATGGATGCTCCTAGTGCTTCCTGAGGACTCCAAGCACTCTGGCAGACACCATAATCACCGAATCCAAGAAACCTTTAAATTCTCCCAAGCGTATGAATGCTGTAGACCATTGAATAGGAACCATACGAATAGGCTTGTACCCCTAGCAGTCAACTGGAACAGCATACAATAAATCCTTCCCCCAATAATGAGACGACACATCACTTTGAGGTTAAAACAGGAACTCTGGACTGGCTCATCCAGCCTGGCTTTTATTACACTAATCCACATACAGGCCACACCCAGGGGGAGGCATAAAATAACCAATCACATACATGGTTCAGCCCACACATCCCCTCCCCTCAGATAACATTAAACTCAATTATCCGGTACACTTTTTCAGCCAAGTTCTGGATGTACCCCAAAACCCGGGGGTACACCTTTAAATCCAGCATCGCTGGATAGCCCTTATTCAGGGGGACAACATATTCAAAATTCAAGTAATTCGGATGAATGGTTCGTGAGATATGGGGTTCCAAAGATTTGACCGACCGCATGGGTAAAGTATCCGAAAACAGTTCCATGCATTTTGGCCCTGCGGTCGGTCACAAACAAGGGAATGAAAACAGGCGAATTGCCTGTGTTATAGAGCCTGGAGAGGGTTTGAATGAATTCCCTTGTTTATTTGGCTCTTTCTACCGAACGGCGGGTCATTCGGTAGTTTCCATACGAATTTCTGGAAGTATGGAGGTCTCAGCGGTGTTTGCCTAGTCAAGTGTCCGATTTTAGTTCCAGACACTCGACGGCAAAACACCGCTGTTCGGTAGTTTAAGATGGCCGCCGCCACGTGTTTGTTTCCCGAATGGCGGCCACCCAGAGGACAAAGACCACACTGCACTGATTGCCAATTACCTGTTTGCAACATTGTTGCAAACGGTAATTGGAGGCACACTCATTCCTGGGTGGTCTGGTTGTTCGGTAGTTTCACTCAATATACTGAATGGAGTGATTCTACCGAACAATCAGAATGCTGCATACAAATCACCCAGGATAAACTTAACACATCTATAAATACATATATAATATTACAGGCAGTACACTTGAATATGCTTCACAATCTTAAAGGGACAGTAGTCCCAAAAGTCCCAATATGTCCATAGATGCTGTTAAAAGGGCCAGTAGCAGCAATATACAGTACAATATGCCCCAAATAACCCAGGGGCCATAGTCAGTAGGTAGGAGGCTAGCAAACAGGCTTCTCCAGGGCCCAGTGGCGAGGTTGGTTTCGCCACACCCCCCATGTGACATCACAATTCCCCACCCATATGATCTGCCATATGAACTAACGCCAGTGCTGCACACAGTGTGTGTTTACATTAAAAAGCCTGCAGGGACCAGCTATAGACACCAGAACCACTTCATTAAGCTATAGTGTCCCTTTAATGTGAGGTAAATTATAGATTAGTGTCACTAATAATATACTAGATTGCCTACTTACAATTAGATGAGGATGATGATGGGCTGCAGTTTGGCTCCACTGGTCTGGTGTAGAACAGGACCTCTGGAGGCTGTTTGCAACTGTGGTCACAAAATTCAACGTTCTGGGAGAATTGGAAGCAGCTCCATTTTTGGGGGGCCTCTTACACAGCTCAAGGTCTGGGCCCCAGTGCCTGACGGTGAGTATGCCCATAAGGCCCACTCATAAGTCCACTTATATGTTCCACCCACCCATGAGCTCGCTCACAGGGAGTGGAGTGTGTAGGGGATGTGGTATGTGTTATCTCATATGTGTGCTTATGATATGTAGTGTATAGGGATACCAGTTTGTGCAGGTGATGCAGTGTGTTTGTGTGTAGTGGAAGCAGTGTGTATTTGTGTATAAGGGATGTATTATGTGTTTCTGGTTGTGTGTGAGGGATGCATTGTGTGAATCTGTGTTTGTATGCATAAGGGATGCAAGGTGTGTGTCTGTATGTGTGTGCATTGAGTGTAAGAGATGCATTGTGTTTCTGTGTGTAAGAAAAACATTGTGTGTGTTTGCATGTGTGTCTAAGGGTTTGCATTGTATGTTTCTGTGTATGTGTGCAAATGATGCATTGTCTTTGTGTGTAAGGGTTGCATTGTGTGTGTGTGTGTGTGTGTGTAATGGATGCATTGTGTGTTTCTCTGTGTGTAAGTGAAGCATGTTCTGTTTCTGTGTATGTATAGGGATGCATTGTGTGTTTCTGTGTATGTATAGGGGTGCATTGTGTGTTTCTGTGTATGTATAGGGATGCATTGTGTGTGTGTGTGTGTGCGCGTAGTGTTATAGAGCTCCCTGTCTTGCCCCCTGTCCTATAGAGCTATCCCTTCTGTCCCTTAGAGCTCTCCCCTGCCCCTTAGTGGTCTCTCCTCTCCCCCACCCTCCCCTAGCGGTCTCTTCTCACACTCACCCACCCTCCCTGTGCTCTTCTCATCCCCCCTCCACCCTCCCTGTGTTCTTCTCACTCCTCCCTCTGTGTGTTCTCACCCCCCCTGTGTTCTTCTCACTCCTCCCTCTGTGTTCTTCTCACTCCTCCCTCTGTGTGTTCTCACCCCCCCTGTGTTCTTCTTACCCCCCCTCCTCCCTGTGTTCTTCTTACCCCCCTCCTCCCTGTGTTCTTCTTACTCCCCCTCCTCCCTGTGTTCTTCTTACTCCCCCCTTGTTCTTCTTACCCCCTTCTTCGTATTACTGCCCCCTTCTTTTTAACCCTCCTACTTCTTCTTACCCCCTCTTCTTCTTCTTACCCCCTCTTCTTCTTCTTACCCCCTCTTCTTCTTCTTACCCCCTTCTTCTTACCCCCCTCTTCTTCTTACTCCCCCCTCTTCTTCTTACTCCCCCCTCTTCTTCTTACTCCCCCTTCTTCTTCTTACTCCCCCTTCTTCTTCTTACCCCCCTCTTCTAATTACTCCCCCCTTCTTCTTCTTGCCCCCCTCTTTTTCTTATCTCCCCTCCTTACTTCCCCCTTCTTCTTACTCTCCCCCTCCCCTCTTCTTACTCTCCCCCCGCCCCTCTTCTTACTCTCCCCCTCCCCTCTTCTTACTCTCCCCCCTCCCCTCTTCTTACTCTCCCCCCCTCCCCTCTTCTTACTCTCCCCCCTCCCCTCTTCTTACTCTCCCCCCCCTTTTTACTCCCCTCCCCTCTTCTTACTCTCCCCCCTCCCCTCTTCTTACTCTCCCCCCTCCCCTCTTCTTACTCTCCCCCCTCTTTTTACTCCCCTCCCCTCTTCTTACTCTCCCCCCTCTTCTTACTCTCCCCCTCCCCTCTTTTTACTCTCCCCCCTCTTTTTACTCTCCCCCCTCTTTTTACTCTCCCCCTCCCCTCTTCTTACTCCCCCCCCTCCCCTCTTCTTACTCTCCCCCCCCTCTTCTTACTCTCCCCCCCCTCCCCTCTTCTTACTCTCCCCCCCTCTTTTTACTCCCCTCCCCTCTTCTTACTCTCCCCCCTCTTCTTACTCTCCCCCTCCCCTCTTTTTACTCTCCCCCCCTCTTTTTACTCTCCCCCCTCTTTTTTACTCTCCCCCCCTCTTTTTACTCTCCCCCCTCTTTTTACTCTCCCCCTCCCCTCTTCTTACTCTCCCCCCTCCCCTCTTCTTACTCTCCCCCCTCCCCTCTTCTTACTCTCCCCCCCTCCCCTCTTCTTACTCTCCCCCCCTCCCCTCTTCTTACTCTCCCCCCCCTTTTTACTCCCCTCCCCTCTTCTTACTCTCCCCCCTCCCCTCTTCTTACTCTCCCCCCCTCTTTTTACTCCCCTCCCCTCTTCTTACTCTCCCCCCTCTTCTTACTCTCCCCCTCCCCTCTTTTTACTCTCCCCCCCTCTTTTTACTCTCCCCCCTCTTTTTACTCTCCCCCTCCCCTCTTCTTACTCCCCCCCTCCCCTCTTCTTACTCTCCCCCCCTCTTCTTACTCTCCCCCCCTCCCCTCTTCTTACTCTCCCCCCCTCTTTTTACTCCCCTCCCCTCTTCTTACTCTCCCCCCTCTTCTTACTCTCCCCCCCTCTTCTTACTCTCCCCCCCTCTTTTTACTCTCCCCCTCCCCTCTTCTTACTCCCCCCCTCCCCTCTTACCCTCCCCCCTCCCCTCTTCTTACTCTCCCCCCCCTCCCCTCTTCTTACTCTCCCCCCCCTCCCCTCTTCTTACTCTCCCCCCCCTCCCCTCTTCTTACTCTCCCCCCCCCTCCCCTCTTCTTACTCTCCCCCCCTCCCCTCTTCTTACTCTCCCCCCCTCCCCTCTTCTTACTCTCCCCCCCTCCCCTCTTCTTACTCTCCCCCCTCCCCTCTTCTTACTCTCCCCCCCCCTCCCCTCCCCTCTTCTTACTCTCCCCCCCCTCCCCTCTTCTTACTCTCCCCCCCCCTCCCCTCTTTTTACTCTCCCCCCTCCCCTCTTTTTACTCTCCCCCCCCTCCCCTCTTTTTACTCTCCCCCCCCTCCCCTCTTTTTACTCTCCCCCCCCCCCTCTTTTTACTCTCCTCTCTCCCCCCTTCTTCTTACCCCCTCCCCTGTAGGTGGCCGAGCTGCACTCCGGTCCGCGGTCCCGGCCGGAGTGATAGGAAGGTGCTCAGTGTGCACCTTCCTGTCAGTCCGGCCGGGTACAGGAAACAGAAACTCCTGTTCCGCGCGGAACAGGAGTTTCTGTTTCCTGTACCCGGCCGGACTGACAGGAAGGTGCACCTTCCCATCACTCCGGCCGGGACCGCGGACCGGAGTGCAGCTCGGCCACCTACAGGACAGGGGAGGGGAGGGGAGGGGAGGGAGGCAAAAGCAGCTGCAGCCGCCGAGCGCTCTTTACAGAGCGCTCGGCGGCTGCATCATTTAAAGGGCCGGCCCGCCGCGGCCGGTCCTAAAATAATTTCGGGCGGCCTGGGGGGCAATTGCCTCCCTGCCCCCCGGCCCAGCCCGCCCCTGCGGGTGCACCAGAGAATCGCTCAGACCACGAGGGTCAGCAGGTCAGCGCATCAGCACCCTTGCTCCCCAAACCCAGTCCACTGTGGAAGAAGATGCCTGGTCGCCCCCCAGCCCTCCAGCCCTCCAGCCCTCCAGCCCTCCAGCCCTCCAGCTTCAGTATAAGTAACCTGTGAGGTTCTGGGATCGGTCCTGTTCAGTCGTGGGCGGCTGATTGGCGTGCCATCCCCCCTGGCTCTCTGTTCCGAAGGAGAGCACAATGCTGGGGCACCTCTGGAGATCTCTTCCATCCTAGGTGAGGTGAGTAGCAAAGCCCTCTGCCGTGATTCAATCCGATCAAAGTCTGCATGGAACTTAGCTTCCCAGTGTGGGCTTGATTGCTCTGTCGGAGTGGCGGCCATCATAGCTGTGACACGATCATGGGCTGTGTCTGGAGAGAGACAGGGACAGGAATCTGCATCTATCCCTGCTTCTCTCTGCTGATTGAAACCTCAAGGGAGCAACACATGCAGCCAGAGACAGCCTACAGACCAGGGAAGTGAGGGATGGGGTGAGGGGGGTTTAAATAGCCTATATATTAGGGAAGTGAGGGATGGGGGGAGCAGCCTAAATATTAGGGGAGTGAGGGATGGGGGGCAGCCTATATATTAGGGAAGTGAGGGATGGGGGGCAGCCTATATATTAGGGGAGTGAGGGATGGGGGGGCAGCCTATAGATTAGGGAAGTGAGGCATGGGGGGCAGCCTATAGATTAGGCAAGTGAGGCATGGGGGGGCTAAATGAAGAGTCAGCAAGGAGCAAGGGCAGCAAGGAGCAGGAAGGGTATGCAAGGAGCAGGGGCAGCAAGGGGCAGGAAGGGTCTGCAAGGAGCATAAAGAATCAGAAGGAGCACAAAGGTAAAGTTGAAGAAGGAGCAGAAAGGGACAGCAAGGAGCACAAAGCTAAAGTAGGAGAAGGAGCAGAAAGGAATCAGAATGAGAAAGGAGCAGAAGGGCGTAAAATAAGCAGAAAGGAGCAGAAGGAGCCAAATATAGAAGACAGTGTCAGAAGAAAAAGAAGACTGTCAAATGAAGGAGAAGAAAAGGAGATTGGAGCAGAAAGGACAAATGAACTGAACCCTCCACTTTATTCTGGACACCACATCATAAGGCTTTGGTACCTGGGCCTGGCAGGGAAACTCTGGACTTTCTCATCTCCCCAGGTAAAAAAAAATATCAGTGTTAATGTGTTCACTTTTATTTACTGAGTGTCAGGAAGCATAGAGTGCCTCTGGGTAGGGGTGTTGCTGATTGGCTAGAGCGGTCAGCTGGCACTCTAAGCCAATCATTAGCTCCCCATTCATAAAAAAGTTTTCAAAAATTATGAACCGGGAACTAACGATTGGCTTAGAGCGTCAACTGTCAACTCTAGCCAATCAGCGGCACCCATGCCTGACGTCAATCTGCACTTCCTGGGGACCTGGAGCTGGAGGAAGCCTTTGGGGTTAAACCATTTGAGAGCGGTTTAACCCCTTAAAGGAAAGAGCACCCAGGGGCTTCCTGGCATCATAGCATTTTCATTTAGATGAAGTTGTTATGGTGACCAGAATGTTCCTTTAATTTGCTTAGAGGAACACTATAGTGTCAGGAATACAAACATGTATTCCTGACACCATAGTTGTGAAAACGCTATTCACCCTGGCTTTATGTGATAATCACTATGCTCCTCCCCTTCATGACACTGTCAAAAAGGGGCCAAGCATAGATGTCATTACAATTCTGCCCCCCCTGGAAAAATTCCTGCGGACGCCCATGGACACGATGGCTCGTTTTGTCAGGGTGAGTAGTGGCCATTTAGCCTTGTGGGTTACTTTAGCCTTTCTCTGGTGGGGACCGGGATAACCCCCACCGGTCCAGGGGGGGGGGAAAACGGGGCTATATATATGAGGTGCAGACACGATGAGAGCTCCAGGCCGGGAGATCGTCCGCTTCTCCCTGCCACAGAACCCCCAGAGCAGATAGGCCGAAGGACAGTGCGTAGTCATAGGCTGCTACAAACTTGATCGGGTAAGCTCCCTGGTGTTCATAAACAGGTAAGTGTTCAGTGAGCAACCTCCAAAGGTATTATTCCCTCTGTGGGTCTCACTTTGCAGGCTGTATGCAGGGAGCTCACTTCATGCACGTCCGTCTACCATGCTGGCCAGGCCCCCACCCCCCCGGAAGCTGCATTCTTAGTGAGAGGAGGGACAGTGTAGCTGCTGCTGATTTAATAGGGAAATCGATAGCTAGGCTAGTGTATTCGGTGTCCACTACAGTCCTAAAGGACTCAACTGATCTCTGCTGTAAGGACAGCACCCCAAAAAGCCCTTTTTAGGGCTAGAACATCAGTCTGCTTTTCTTTTTTTTTACTGTGTAATCTAATTGCAGTTGCCTGCCTGCCTGCCAGCGTGTGTGTCAGGCTCACAGCGTATACCGTGCCCACTTGCCCAGTGCCACCACTCATATCTGGTGTCACAATAGCTTGCATTTAAAAAAAAAATACTTTATTGACTGTAATATAATAGCAGTCAGTTTCCTTCACACGTGTGCGTTTCAGGGCCTGCCAGGGCACAGTGTCACACCAGTGCAACTCATATCTGGTGTAACAGTAGTGTACATTTAAAAAAATAAAAATAAAATTTTGACTGTAATAGATTGAATAGCAGTTAGTTGTCTGCAAGCGTGTGTCAGGCCTACAGCGTCTACTCTGCCAACTTCTGCCAGTGCACAGTGCCACTCATATCTGTTGTCACAGTAGCTTGCACGCATAGTACCACTAATCGAAAAAAAATGACAGGTCACCCCGCAGGGGCCGTCGTAGTCATGGTGCTGTGATTCCCTTTGGCCCTAGAATAATGCCCTGTGTTCAGAGGCCACGTACCCTGAACTCGAAAAGTTCTGAGGACATAGTTGACTGGCTAACACAGGACACCCAATCTTCTACAGCTTCCGCTCGGAACCTTGACGCACCATCCTCCTCCAGCTTAGCTTCGGGCACCTTTCAAGTTACCACTCGCCCGCCTGCCGCCACCACCAACACTAGCACCACAGCCGCTTCACTTGATGTGTCAGAGGAGTTATTTACACATCAGTTGGAAGAAATGAGTGATGCGCAACCATTATTGCCAGATGATGTAGATAACAGGGATATGTCTCAGTCAGGCAGCATTACACACATGGACGTACGGTGTGATGACGATGATGTTGTACCCGCTGCTGCTTCCTTTGCTGAGTTGTCAGATACAAGTGAAGCGGTTGATGATGGCGATGCGTCCGTGGATGTCACGTGGGTACCCGCTAGAAGAGAAGAAGAACAGGGGGAAAGTTCAGATGGGGAGACAGAGAGGAGGAGGAGACGAGTTGGAAGCAGGGGGAGGTCGTCGCAAGGAGCTAGTGGCACAGTCAGACAGCATGCATAGGCACCTGGGGTCAGCCAGACAGCACGCCAATCAACGCATGCTGTTGCCACCACCAGAATGCCGTCATTGCAGAGCTCAGCAGTGTGGCATTTTTTTTGTGTGTCTGCCTCTGACGACAGCGATGCCATTTGCAACCTGTGCCAAAAGAAACTGAGTCGTGGGAAGTCCAACACCCACCTAGGTACAACTGCTTTGCGAAGGCACATGATCGCACATCACAAACACCTATGGGATCAACACATGAGTAGAAGCAGCACACAAACTGAAAGCCGCCATCCTCCTCCTGGTCCAGCATCTTCAGCCACGTCAACCACTGCTGTCCTCGTTGCCCCCTCTCAACCATCCGCCACTCCATCTCTCGCCTTGAGCAGTTCCTGCTCATCTGCCCACGGGCATGTGTCTGTCAAGGACATGTTTGAGCGTAAGAAGCCAATGTCACAAAGTCACCCCCTTGCCGGCATCTGACAGCTGGCTTGTCTGAACTCTTAGCCCGCCAGCTTTTACCATACAAGCTGGTGGAGTCTGAGGCGTTCCAAAAATTTGTAGCTATTGGGACATCGCAGGACAGTTAACTGAGAGAGCAGCTGAAGCCTACCGTACGATACCAGATACGGAAATTAGGAATTACAACCGTGTAAAAGAGGTTATCCTGGCCCGATATGACACCAGAGGCATACCGGAGGCGTTTCAGGGAATTCAAAAAGGCAGAAAAAGACTTGCATGCAGAATGGGCTTGCCGTTTACAAAGGTCAGCCCTCGGTTGGGTACAGGCGAACCAGGCACGGTCCATGGAGGACCTATTACAAATGCTGCTACTGGAACAGTTCTATGATGGGATACCCGCAGACCTGCAGGAATGGGTGAGAGATCGTAACCCCACGACTATCACAGAAGCAGCTAAAAAGGCCGATGATTATATGGATGCCCGCAGGCAGCACAAGCCTGTGGGTGTTAAACCAGCTGTGCGACCTCTGGGAGGAAACCAATTCTCGGCTAGCACCAATGCACCCCTGAGACAACTAACCCCACCAGTTCCTACAGCGGCTCAACCGAGGTTTCGCCCACCCTCATCTGTGCGATGCCACCAGTGTCAGAAGTGGGGACACTACCAGCGGGAATGCCCGCAGCTTAGAGATCGATCCACCTGGATCCGACCAGGACAACCACCACCACCGAGAGCAGCGGCAAACCACTATCAGGACGAGACACCCACCGCTTATGGCTCTGCAGTTCCAGTCAGTACTATAGAACAGTGGGAAGTACTCCACGAAGCCAACCCACTACAAGAACAGGCGGATAATCGACAGCACCACAGGCAAACAGTCTACCTGGAGGGAAAACCTGTGCAGGGGCTCAGAGATTCGGGAGCCACCATAACCTTGGTCCAAAGCCACTTGGTCTCGGACAAAGCCAAAACCAATAAGACTGTGGCTGTCAGGGTTGCTGGGGGAACAGTATGAATACAGCAAGGGTTCACTTGCATTGGGGTGCGGGGTCAGGGACTGTGGAGGTGGGGTTGATGCCACAATATCCCGCAGAGGTGGTACTGGGAAATGACCTGGGAAAGCTCATGTCTGCGTTTGAGCCTCAAACCACAACCACTGAGGAAGCGCATCCAGTGGTCACCAGGCAACAGGCTCGCACCCAGGACTACAACACACTGCCGGAGGTCCAGGTAAGAGAAACCTTCCCCTTCCCTAGACTGTGTTCCTTGGGCCCCTCCTGACGAATTTGCGGCAGAGGTGATCACTGACCCTACCCTACAGGTATATAGAGACAAAGTCACCTCTGACCAACCTGGGGCGGAGGGGGAAAGATTTGTATGGGATAGGCAGCTATTATACAGGGAGTCAGACAAGCAGGTAGCTGGGTCAGACCCAATTATTATGAGACAGCTAGTCGTACCACAGAGGTACCGAGCCGAACTGCTCCGGATAGCACACGATATTCCGCTATCCGGGCATTTGGGGGTCAGTCGGACCAGATATCGGCTGACCCAAAGTTTCTTTTGGCCAGGAATTAGCCAGGAAGTACGCAAATATTGCAGCACTTGCGATACGTGTCAGAGGGTAGGGAAGAGGGGGGACCGGCGGAAAGCAAAGTTACACCCGCTACCTATAATCAAGGAACCGTTCCATAGAATAGCCGTAGATATAGTAGGCCCCCTCCGGAAACCTAGCCCCTCTGGCAAGAAGTATATTTTGACGGTGGTAGATTACGCCACCCGCTACCCAGAGGCAGTAGCCTTGACAAACATCCACGCAGAAACCGTGGCAGAGGCCCTGATGCAGATTTTCTCCCAGATGGGGTTACCCAGGGAGATCATCTCGGATCAGGGTACTCAGTTCACTGCAGAGGTCACCCAGCACCTCTGGAAATTTTGCAAAATCAGACCTATAATCAGTGCCCCCTACCATCCTCAGACCAATGGGCTCTGCGAGCGGTTCAATGGCACCTTAAAACAAATGCTCCGAACCAATGCTGAGACCCACCGAGACTGGGAACGATTTCTGTCTCACCTCCTCTTTTCTTACCGGGAGGTGCCGCAGGAATCCACCGGATTTTCCCCATTCGAACTGTTGTTCGGGAGGAGAGTAAGGGGACCACTGGACTTAATTAGGGAGCATTGGGAGGGAGACAGGAGCGCTGACGGCACCCCCATTGTACCATATGTGTTGGCGCTCCGAGACCGCTTAGAAGCGCTAACCAAGACGCTAAAGGAAAACCTTCAGGCAGCTCAGACGCACCAGCGCACATGGTACAATCGGGGCGGCAGGGACCGTAGCTTCCAGGTTGGGCAGAAAGTTTTAATTTTAAATCCTGTCCGACATAAGTTACAGGCCGCCTGGCAAGGCCCTTATAAAGTGGTGGAACCGAGATGTGACACCACGTATATAATTGGCCCTTGCGCAGGAACTGGAGGGCGACGCATGCTCCATGTGAACATGATGAAGCCCTACCAGGAACGCTCAGAAGCGGTGACCGCTATTTGTGCACCCAGCTCTGAGGAGTTTGACAGCCTTCCCCTCCCAGATCTACAGCTGTCTGGGGATTTAGGAGAAATTGTACTGGGAGACCGGCTGAGCCAACAGGAACGTACCGAGGTACAACAGCTGCTAAGAGAGAAGCAGGATACCTTCTCCAATGTGCCTGGGTACACTCCTCTGGCCACTCACCGGGTAGAAACCCCAGGCCAAAACCCCATGCGCCAGACCCCGTACCGCATCCCTGAAGCGGTGCGAGAAAATATGCGTAAGGAGATCGATGAGATGCTCCAGCTGGGCGTAATTGAGCCCTCAGACAGCCCCTGGGCATCTCCAGTAGTTCTCGTACCGAAGCGGGACGGTACAACCCGCTTCTGCGTAGACTATCGGAGGTTGAATGAAAAGACTGTATCAGATGCTTGTCCTATGCCCAGGATAGATGAACTGCTAGACCGGATGGCCAGAGGCCAGTACCTCACTACTATTGATCTGTGTAAGGGTTATTGGCAGATACCCCTGGCTCCGGACGCCATCCCTAAGTCGGCCTTTGTCACCCCATTTGGCCTATACCACTTTAAGGTTATGCCATTTGGGATGAAAAACGCTCCGGCTACGTTCCAGCGGATGGTGGACCAACTCCTAGATGGGTTCCAGGACTAGACCTGTGCCTACCTCGATGATATTGCCATTTTTAGCAATACCTGACAGGAGCACTTGGCCCATATAGGAGCGGTTCTAGACAGGATCAGACAGTTCCACAGATTCAGGCTGTGCGGTCGGTCTATTTCTTCCTTGACGTTGAAACCAGTCAAATGCAGTATAGGAATGGCCGAGGTACAGTACCTGGGCCATCGAGTGGGCTGTGGGAAACAGAAGCCAAAACCAGCCAAAGTAGAGGCCGTAGCCCAATGGCCTACCCCTAGGACTAAGACTCAGGTGTTGGCATTTCTAGGGACAGCAGGATACTACAGAAAGTTTGTCCCCAATTATAGCGCCCTTGCCAAACTCCTTACTGATCTGACCCGTAAGAACCTTCCCCGCCAAGTAACCTGGACCCCGGAGTGTGAACAGGCATTCCAACATCTGAAAAAAGCACTTATTAATGCCCCTGTCTTGGCAGCTCCCAATCCAACTAAACGTTTTCTTGTTCACGCAGACGCTTCTTGTTTGGATTGGGGGCAGTGCTGAGCCAAGTTGGGGCCGATGGCGGAGAACATCCCGTGGCTTACATCAGTCGCAAGCTATTACCCAGAGAAGTAAGCTACGCTGCCATCGAGAAGGAATGCCTGGCTGTGGTGTGGGCCCTAAAGAAGTTGCAGCCGTATTTATATGGACAGGCTTTCTCCTTGCTCACGGATCACAACCCGTTAGTATGGCTGAACCGGGTGGCTGGGGACAATGCCAGGCTGCTGCGCTGGAGTTTGGCGCTGCAGCCTTTTGACTTTAACATTCAGTACCGCCCGGGCAAACAAAATGGAAACGCTGACGGGTTGTCGAGGCAAACTGATTTGGAGAAATGATCCGTGAGCACCCCGGACATCCCTAAGCCGATCCGTGTTGGATCAGACTGTGTATGCCGGCTTGTGGGCAAGGGGGAGCAGTGTAGCGGAACCCCTTTTTGGCTGTCCCATCTGTAACAGATGTCCCTATTTGGCATCTGATCTGCATCAGCCACTTACCATGGTACCTGAGAACCTCTACCCTTTATTTTATTTTATTGCCATCATCCCCCTTGCCTTGCACTTAAAGACAAAAACTGCTTCTGGCCCTTTAATTGTGTAGTGCAGGGAATGGGTACGTTTGATATGGCACTTCGGATGCAGCCGAAGTGCCGAAGTAGTCGAAGTGGCCGCCATTAGACGATCGAACACGTGGCGGCGGCCATTTTAATGCAGTCGAACGCGGTCGACCTGTACCTTCCCCTGCCCTTCGACACTGCGGCTGGAGACTAAGTCCCGTTCGAAGATTCGAACACACGTTCGAACGGGACTTTGTCATTTTGGCGTAGAATGGACCTACATTGGACTGTTGAACACTGCTGAAACACGCCCCCGGTTCCACTTCGACACTTTGACAAAAGTCGAAGTGAGTTTGACGATTCGAACGCCGCCTTCGGATGGGACTTCGTTGTTTTCAAGGAAGAAATAGACCGACCGCACAGCCTGAATCTGTGGAACTGTTTTGGGCATGCAAACAGGCGTGCGGTCGGTCCAAAGAGACTTTTTAATATTTCTGGAACCACTAGACGGATTCTCACGAATTTTGAATATGTTGTTCCACAAGTTATGTTGTTCATAAAAATTTACATTTTATTCATGTACGATGTAAAATGAGAAAGTTATTAAAATGAATAAAAATCTATAAGTTTTAGCTTGGAGATAATTGAGTAGATACAGTAAGAAACTCAATTATCTCCCAAGCAGAGGGGAGGGAATCTGGGGGATGTAACCACTGTCTCATTGGTTAATGCCTAATTGTCTGTGGGTGTCTCCCTTGCATGGGAGCACTGCATAAAAGCAGAGTCCCTGTCATTAAAGTTCAGTTCTGCTCCTGATGCTGGGTGTCGTCCAGTCATTGGGAGTGCGGTTGGGATATTGTTGGATTATTTTGCCTGCTGGAATTACTACTCTATGGATTTATAATACTTGTTCCTGAGCCTCACTGGGATCTTAAGTGGAGAATAGCTGTGGAATATCAGCTCTCCGCTACATGCACGATATTCTAATTTTTCGAGTATCACCTGTATAATCTATCTCCACAACCTCGATCTCACCTTTTGTGTGTGTGTGTGATGTTTATTTGCCCAAAGTGGTTAAAATCCATGCATTGACAATGTGTAAGATGCTAACAAATCTTGGACTAAGGTCTGGATTATACAGGGAATGCATCTTGTCAGGTCAATGCAAAGACCGTAGTGAATGGCAGTATATAAACGACCATGTTTCCTATATCTGTAGCTACTGCAGATATAACAGCCCTGTACTCGAACATTCCACACCAAAAGGGCATTTCAGCTATAAAAGATGAATTTGTATTTTTGATACAATGCATGTTGTTTGTATTGACAAAGATTTTTTTTTGGTTCGATGGACAGCATTTTTTGCAGAAATGTGACGTCGCCATGGGTACCAAATTTGCCCCCAGTTTTGCCAATATGTACGTTTCCCATTGGGAACAACGTCATATTCGGCTAGGTGACCATCTAGGGGGCAGTTTGGTCCTATGGCGTCGCTACATAGATGACGTATTACTTGTATGGGAAGGTTCATCCGAAAGTTTGAGCCTTTTTTTTGAATATATCAATTCTAATGATTATAATCTCAAATTTACTCACAATGTTAGTTCAGTATCTCTAGATTTTCTAGATCAGGCATAGGCAACCTTCGGCACTCCAGATGTTTTGGACTACACCTCCCATGATGCTTTGCCAGCATTATTGGTGTTAGAGAATTATGGGGGATGTAGTCCACAACATCTGGAGTGCCGAAGTTGCCTATACCTGTTCTAGATCTTACCATCTACATAGATCAAAATCAACTCAAAACCAAAACATTTTTTCAAACCAACGTAACCAACTGCAATACAGCCATAGATTTATCCAGTGCCCATCACCCCCCTTGGTTCTCTAATGTGCCAAGAAGTCAACTAATTCGTCTTAGAAGAAACTGCTCAGATGATGACACATTTTTCCAACAAGCTCAGACAATTAAAACACGTTATTTAGAAAAAGGTTATGACCAGGATCAAATTAATGTAGATATACAAACTATATTAGATACAGATAGATCTCATTTTAAAAAAAATCATCCTAATAGACAACGAGTTAAAAATAACTCTGATGCTCAGAATAATACATTTAAATTTGCATTTATAACAATATAATCCACAAGCTAAACAAATCAAAAAAATTCTAAATAAATATTGGTATATCTTACAAAGAGATAATGTACTTAAAGATGTTATCCCTAATAAACCCACAATTATCTATAAACGAGCAGCCAACCTAAAAAATAAATTGGCCCCTAGCCTTCTCCCTACACATTCTCCATCCACACCTGTTTTTTTCCTCAAACCTTTACAAGGTTTTTATTGTTGTGAACATTGTTCCACGTGTAAATATCAAAAGAGGAAAATGACCAGTTTTGTCGGTACTCATACACAAAAAACATATCAAATCACAAAACATATCCAATGTTCTACTTTTGTGGTCTATCTACTCCAATGTGGTTGTGGGGCCCAATATGTGGGCCGCACCACCCGAAAACTTCATATCAGACTTTTAGAACACTTTAATAATATTAAAAAAGGTAAACTAGATCATAGTGTTCCCAAACACTGTAATACATGTCCCCTTTTTTGTTGGGAATTTTTTTTAGCTTTTGGTATAGCACACATTATACTGGGCTGTAGAGGAGGGGACAAACTCCAAGAATTAATTCGCCAACAAGCATTCTGGATATACACTCTTAAAACATTACATCATGGCCTTAATGCGGAAATAGATTTACAAGGTCTAATTTGAATTAATATTTTGGAACATTTGGAATCAGTTAATTAATTTATTTTATTTTTATTTATATATATTTTCTATGTATTTCATATTTTGTACTGAATATATATATTTATGTTCAATTGGATGCTACATATATTATGCTGTCTGTATGGCGACATATCGCCAGTTGTGTACATTTTTCTCTTATGTATAGATCTCTTTTAGCGAGCGTCATAGCACGCTTGATACTCGAGTGTTATGGATTCGAAGTTTTTTGGACGCATGTGCCGATTACCGGATAGACGTCAGAGGAAGTGTGTTATTGCGTTCCAGGCTGGAACGCACGCTGCCGGTGAACGGCATTATGAAGAATTACTGCGGGTATAAGAAGTCCTTCTACACAAGACTCTGCATATATCCCTGAAGAAGTCCCTTACATATATTTTCGGACGAAACGCGTTGGATATCGGACTTTTCGTTGTTTTTTTTATTATTTTAATATTTTATCCATCTCCTTTCTTGCTGGGCTACTTAAGCTGGAATTTTGCTCCAATCCACCACGCTGCTATTCAGTTCCACTTGGAGTGGATATATGCCTATTACTTCTCTTTGTTTGTAAGTGCAATCAATAAATATATTTTGTAATTTTCCTACGTACTTCACCATGTATGGCTCTTTTTATCCATTTCTTTGAAGACATCCATATACTTGAATCTACTATCAAGTTTCCAACGTCATATACCCCGGGGGGTGAGAGGCCTGATTTTCACTTTTGTTTGTGAGTTTGCTACTAGCATCATAATTTTCACTATTACTTTTTAAACTGTGTTACGCTATGATTTGTATATTTTTTTTTATCATTTTAGATTTAATATTATTCTTATATAGAATATTCCTACTCTGGTTATACTTTCCAGGTTGTTCCTAGAAAACATCACAATCCTGTACTCATTTTCTTGTTTGGGTTCTTGCTCCATTTCACTGCTGCACATTGTATGCTTATTGAATGTGGTTTCCACTTTTCTGTTTCACGTTTAACCTCTTTTTGTAGCTGGCATAACATTTGCTGGGCTGATCAATTTGACATTCCTAGAAAACGTCACAATCCTGTACTCATTTTCTTGTTTGGGTTCTTGCTCCATTTCACTGCTGCTCTTCTGCAAAAATTAATACTCCCCTATAAAAACCCAGGTCCTATGCAAGAGACACTCACGATCTCTAGTCACAGAAAACCAGACAGGCGAGAGTCTCACACAATGCCTTGCACATATTATAAGCACGAGAAACTACTCCAGTTTACTCCTATAGTGCTCAACACCAGACCAGGTGTGATTTTGTACAGGTTTCAGGACACTGCTGTTTGATCAACCTCTATGCATAACTTTATTTTAAATTTCGTTGGCTTCATGTAGTCGAACTACATACTAGCTACTCGCACTAGAACCGACCTCACTTATTAATATAAATTGTGCAACAGTTACCATGTACCCCATTGTAATAATTGTCGTTGAAGCGTACTTGGATTGCCGCTGGGGCACCACATACGCGTTGTTATATCTACATGCACTACAAAAATATAGCATTTTAAAAAAAAAAAACACACCCTTTCCTGCATTCACTTGAAATTCAAACAATTCTGCACAACAGTGAGGTGGGCAAATTTTATCTAGAAGCTAATGGTGCCTTCCAACACTTACAAATGCAGTTTTATCATGGCAACACCAAAGTTTATTTTGATGCATTCAGAAAAACATTTGTATGAGGTATGCATGCAAAAATTGGAAACACTATTGTATAAAATGTTTTTGTTTCCTATAAGCATTAAAGGAGCAATATAGGGTCAGGAACACAAACATGTATTCCTGACCCTATAGGGTTAAAACCACCATCATACCACCCTGGTCCCCTCATGCCTCCCTAAATATAGTAAATCTTACTTGTATTCAAGTCTGAAGCTGCAGGTTTTGTGCCTGTTTCCTTTAGACCTGCCTGCTGACATCAGCAGAAGTGGTAGCCTGATCCAATCACAGTGCTTCCCCATAGGATTGGCTGAGACTGACAAAGAGGCAGATCAGGGGCAGAGCCAGCACAATTCAAACACAGCCCTGGCCAATCAGCATCTCCTCATAGAGATGATTTGAATCAATGAATCTCAAGGAGGAAAGTTTAGTGTCTGCATGCAGAGGGTGGAGACACTGAATGCTTGGATGCATTTTAGGCAGCCATGTCCCAGGAATGATCTGTAACAGCCATCTAAGGAGTGGCAGTAAAGTTATCACTAGGCTGTAATGTAAACACTGCATTTTCTCTGAAAAGACAGTGCTTACAGCAAAAAGCCTGAAGGTAATGATACTACACACCAGGACAAATTCAATAAGCTGTAGTTGTTCTGTGACTATAGAGTCCCTTTAAATCAGCTCTGTCACACCATATGGGGTCTTTGGCTAATTTGCAAAAACCCTGACGGTGAATTTGTGTTGCAGTGTCCGGTGGCTGCATGGTGCAAGAGAAGGGGAGTTAGATGTAACTGCTGCCATGCTCTTTTTGGCGATCCTCTTCAGCTCCTGGTGCTGAGATCTAGCAGCTTTTTTTTTTTTTTTTTAATCAGCATAATGACGGCTGGGGACCTGACAAGCAGTAGGAAAAGTAGTCTCTACTTTCTATATGTTTTTCAACTGCATTGGAATTTCAGGTAAAATTCCAACATAGTCCATGTGAGTATTTTATAAAGATTTTGTCAGTAAGAAATATGAATTTTGGGAGGGGGAAGCGGGAGTTGTGGGTTCATTTTCAGATGGCCCTTCACTAGCACAAAGGGACCTAAAAAATAAAATAAACTACCCTGGACTATTATTGTACCTCTGCCAAGCTTTAAAGTCGGCAGTATATATTCTAAGTAGCATTAAGTAGCATTTTCCTGACACACTCAGATTTCCATCAGACCAATAGTGATAGATTTGTGCTCATGTTGCTTCCAGATCCAGTTTGGAATTCTGTAGTGAGTGACAACACCCTGTAGGCAAATTTTATGTGCTTTAGCCCGTGCTGTCCTGACTCTGATCCCCTTTTGGGCCTCTCCTGCACCTAGAAGCTTTCACAGTAAACTGGGGCAGTTTGAGTAGGAAATTTCATGAATAGGGCGCACTATGACAGTGCCACATATAAGGTCATTGAACTCCTCCGGAAGATCAATTGTACTGCCAAAGTTTGGTTGGTGATAGAAATTTTGTGGTTGGATTTTATACACCTTATTGCAATGGATGGGATTTGACTCCATATATATTTAGCCATGTAATGGGTGGGTGGGTAATATATATATATATATATATATACACACACATGCACACCCCACACCCACAAAATTCTTTATTCAAGTATTGAACGTTTCGGTTTGCCACACAAAGACAAAATCGTATTTAACTACAGGCACAAATCCTTCACTAAACATACACAAACATAAGACACCTGTGTAGCTAATCACACCCCAGTAATCCAAAGGTGGAAATGAGAGAAAACCAAAGAGGAACGCACATTAATCTCTGTACCTGCATACTATGAAAACTAAATGGCACTACTCCATTCTCCAAGGAATAGACAACACCCAGCACAGAGTCTGCTCCTGGTGCCAAAGTTATGGAAACAAATAGAATAACAAAATATAACCCCTCTCCATATAGCGATAGATACAAAGCTGCTATAATCTCACTATAGTTTACTGTTTGTAGTACATTTAAAATAGGAAAGCTGTTTATTACTACTTAATCCGTTAAGAAGCTCAGACCAAAAATTGCTGAAAAGAACGCATTGAGGTTGTCTTCCCCCCAGGGGAGGTCTGGTTTCTCAGTCAGAATAGTGCTTTTGGATCCAAATCAGGAATCAGGTAGGTAGGTAAAAATTAATTTATTACAAATAAATTGAATAAAATAGATATTTTAAAATTGGTGGTATATCACCGGTCCTACGTGTTTCGTTTCTATGGAAACTTCCTCAAGCACCACCTTTTATACAATTATAAAGCATAAAAAATATGTCTAATAATTTCATGTCCTACCCTTCCCTTTCCACACCCTTTTTAAATGGGGGTTCTTCCTGATTCCTACTGTTGTGTTCGTGGGTGTTGTCTTCTAATTTACCAATCACTGAAGCTTGTTTCTTCTTTTTTCTCCTTCACACCGCTGATCGTAATCTTCTCAAGATTTTTTATGTTTTTATGATTGTATAAAAGGTGGTCCCTGAGGAAGTTTCCATAGAAATGAAACGCGTAGGACCGGTGATATACCACCAATTTTAAAATATCTATTTTATTCAATTTATTTGTAATAAATAATATTTTAGCTATTTTTCATCTGGAGTCTGTGAGTTCCATATAAAGTGGGGGCACTGCAAACCTCCTCCAACAGTGTTGCACTATTATTTGTTATTTATTTTTTTTAGATATCCAGCTGTATCCCATTTTCTGTATACTTTTATATCTGTGTGAGGTCACCCTCGGGGAAGGGACCTTGGGAAGCTGTACTACTAAGTTAAGTAGTTTTTTTTTCCATATACCGTCACTTTGGGGTGTATTGGACACATTTTGCGTTTTATCTTTGACGTTTTGTGGAGGAGATATTTTTGGTAGTAGCCTTGAAGCCTATGGCTTAAGATATCCAGTTTTTTAGGTCTTCTTGAGGAGAACTTTTGATGGGCTGGATGTCTGCCACTTCTGTCATACAGGCTAGATATAGAATTTTACCCTCTGGAGCTGTATTATTGCACTCCAAGCAGCGATTTGATTTTTCCTTGTGTTTTCGTGGGGATCTATCCCGGCTCATGCTTGGGCTGCAAATTCAAAAAAATTTAAGTAAGTAACTGTGGCCCGTTTGGCACTATTTTAACCCCTTTAGATATATGCCAACTTTGGCTCACCTATGTTTCTTTGAACCTGAACGGCGGGAGGCAGAGAGAGAAGACATCTTTAAAACACATAGAATAAAAGTGTAACGTTAGAAAAAAAAACTCAAAGAACATTTTTTCCCTTTCAAAAGGAGATAAATAAATGTTTACCTTGAAGCGCTAAGAGAAAGTATACAGGCAGTACCAATTAGAATACAAATTATTTAGTAGGAACAGATTTGCAACTGGTCTCTTGAGGAACTGAAAGGAAAAACTATATTTAAGTGAGAAGAGTTCGCACATGCGCAGAGCATTCGCGAGGATGCTGAGACGTTCGCACCATTTTTGCAGATCAGTTCGCTCCAAATTATGAGAACAAGGCTATAAACAAACCAATGCTAAACCCGGAATCCCTTTGAAAAGAAACGAATGCCGCTGAAAGAAACGAATGAACAAGGGAATACTTGGCAATATGCAAGGCTTACCTATATGCGAGCATGTTCAAAACTCCTGAATAAAAGACTTTCACCTAACCAGTAAGTACACGAAAGATGTGAAAAAAGGAGAATAGAATAAAAACTCCTGAATGGAATAGAGTAAATAATCTATCTCCCAGATTGCCTCTAGGTTCTGTTGAGGGACATATAAGGCTTCTGATATTTCTATGGAGCCGTAGTCCTCAGATCTTAATATTATGACATAGAAAGATTCAAACTACTAATTTTGAATCTGACCCAGTTAGTCCTGCTCATGCAGGCTGTTTTTACTTGGTCCTTCAGGCACAGAGAGGCTTAACTGGGCCTGGGAGACCCATAGTACACATGGGAAGGTGGCCCAAAACTAAAAGAGAGGTTGTACAATTATAATTGTCCGGTTAAGGACAGTAAAAAAAGACTGAGGTATAAAAGGAGGAGGGACCTTTTATGCATTCAGTCTCTCTTTCTCTCAGTTGTTATTGGTTGATCATGTCCTAATCTGGCTAGGGGTGGAGCTACCCATAAGTGATGCTGCCATGATTAGCCAGGAAATTATATTTAATCAGAAATGAAATATCCTGTTGTTCAACTAAGGACCAGTGAAGGATCCGGGGCCAAGGCAATTTGGTCCTTCCCCCACCCCCAGTCAGAGATCCTACTCAATGGCCAACAGGCTCCTTGATGGGCAGCTGGCAGAAAAGAGAGAGAGGACCCAGGAACTCTTTCCTGCAGCTTTGTGGTTACCAATGCAACTCTCTGTTCTTGCAAAAGTAAACTCTACCCTTAGAAGCTGTAGGCTAGAGTTCACTCCCCACTAGGACCACCAGTGCTTGGAAGTAATATTTCCCCCTCCCTGGGCAAAGGTAAGAAGGGAGGGAGGATATATAGTATATTTATTTTAAAGAAATTTTTTTTTTGCTTTAATCTGCCCACCTCCACACATAATAACTCCCTACACATTAACACACTGCACCACACACAGCCCCTCCACATACACACATACTTCCTTCTCACACACCCACATTGCGCCCCCCCATACACACACACACAAACACATGGTGCCCCTCATACACCCTACACACACACAAACACATACTGCACCTCACAGACTGTACACCTCACACACACACACTTCACCCCTTACACACATTGCATCCCTCACACACACACACAGACACTACTGCCCCTATCCCCTACTACAGTCCCAATCCCAGCATACCCCAAGTAAATTGTCAAACTGTTCTTAAACAGATTGACTACTTACTCTGGGAGGATGCCAAGGCACTCCTGGCACCATAACCACTACAAAGAGCTAGGATTGTGCGAGGATTGTTCCTTTAAATAATCTACCAGTGCCCCGCCCGGGATTAGGTTCTTGATCCGCCCCTGCTGTGGACAGAAAAAAGACAAATGAAAGGAGGGCCTTTTATGCCTACAGTCTAGACTCTAGATCAGGGGTAGTCAACCTGGTCCCTATCAGCCACTAATGGGCGGTTTTGGATATCAGATGGGCCTCGACAGCCATGGTCCAAGGCCGGTAGGGGAGATCCGTGCAGAGCCAGCCCTGCTGTAAGCCCTCTTGGGCTGGTGAGGAGATCAAAGCACTTAGTTCCAGCAGAGGGAGGAAGGGCCTGGGAGGCTGTGTTCATACCGCAAGCAGACTGGTCAGAGCATTGCTGCGCGTTACCATGGCAACGCTTACAGGACAGGAGAGTCTGCCTGCAGCCGGAGGAACTGTAGGCTAAATTAAACATGCCACCACTGGACCACCAGGGCTTGCAGCATCCCCCGCCCCACACCCACCATAGACCTTGTGCACCCTACACACACACACCGCCCCCTCACACGCATACCATAAAATCAGGGAAGTCAAAACTAAGCCAAAGTCAAATACCATAAAATCAAGATCAGGAACGCACTCTCGGATACCATCAGGATGAAACCACGACAGGGCAATGAGCAAAAGGAAAATTGGGTTTAAATACCCCTCCTGTGGATCCGATTGACATTAACCGGCCTTTGACCCCAAAAGCAATTACCAGGTTTCCATGTGCATGATTGCTGCTCAGCATAAACCCTCCTGTGGATCTGATTGGCCGTAACCGGCCTTTGACTCAAAAAGCAATTACCAGGTTTCCATGTGCATGATTGCTGCTCGGCACAACTTTTCCTGTCAGGACGGTAATGTTGCTCGGCACAACTTTTTCTGTCAGGACGGTAAATGCCATTAACCAAATTTTTATGTGCGGATGAATACATGACAGGCAGAAGGTATTAAAATGTTGACTTGCCTGCTCTAGTTAATTGTTTGTTTCCTGTCCTATTCTGGCTGGGGGTGGAGCTACCCATAAGTAATGCTGCCATGATTAGCTAGGAAATATATTTACCTCTTTTTTGTCAGCCTGTAGAGGCTGACAAAAGCTTTTGAATGAGACAACTGTCTCAAAGTGATGCATGTCCCTTTCATTATACCTTTAGATTGTAAGCTCACAAACTTTATTGCATAGCACTTTGTGTAAGATTTAAGTCCATAAGGGGAACTCTCTTCTCCTTTTGTAACAGTATATGCAATTTAATTTCCCTCTGTTTGTAACAATACCTATGTCAACAAATATTTTGTAAAGTGTTTCACATAAAACCGCATAATACCTTTTAATATATAATTGAGATTATTTCACATAGGTTCCTCTGGCAGCACACCCACGCTTCAGCGACATTAGTTGTTATTGGTGTGTGCACTGTTAACAACTTAGAAAGGGCTGACAGGTGAGTGAACTAAGATCTAAAGGAATACTATAGCACCATAACCACTTCAACGGATTGACGTCATCACAGTGCAAGGAATCCGTGGGTGCATGGTCTTGCATCTGGTTTACTCACCATTTAGTAGAGATTCTCAGCTCTGTGATTATATGGCAGAGGCGGAGCTAGACTTCCACCTTGCACCATACCAATTTATACAAGGAATTGGGGCAGTGATTGGCTGAATGCACTCAGTTGATGCTCTCAGCCAATCACTGCCCCTATATTGGTGTGAAAAAATGATCATATCACCACCTCTACCATTTAAACATTGGAGGTCAGGCTGCAGGGGACTAGAATTTCTGTAACTTCTGTAATTTCTAAACTTCGAGTAAACTGTTTAGTAGTGATGCAGAATGTGGCACCCACAGACTCCAGGAGCCATAACCACGGCAATCAATTGACATGGTTATGGTGCCTACAGTGTCCATTTAAATGGCATTGCTCATGAAGAAAACACTGTAGTGGTGGATAGTGTTCCTTTTAAGATTGACATTTTTTTTAATATTCTTTGTGATTTGAAGCAGTCACTCACATTTAAAGGGTTACTCCACGCAACATGACCACTTCAGTGATTTAAAGTGGTCATGGTGCCTAGAGTCTGGGCTGACTAATGTAAATTATGGGCAAATGTATTTGTATAGTGTGCCATTCATTGGCTGAGAGTGGTTAGCTTACCTTCTCATCCAATGTATTGTGACTGTATCAGCATCTGGAGACGGTGTCTGAACACAGTGGGGATCCAGGTAAGAGGGCAAACTGTTCCCAAACAGTTTGCACAATTACCAGGGTATTGGACCAGAATACTCCTGGCATGATAACCACTACAGCAGGGTGTATTGATTATGATGCTTTGAGTAACCTTTAAAGCTCATCTGAAACCTGACAGCATATTTATGAATCTGCAATAACAGTGAATAAAATATATTATTGAATATAACAAGTAATTGTAACTGCCTTTATTTAAAATTGTACAATTTACAAAACATTTCATGTAAAGGGATATTAAATATTTTGTGCGTGTATAGGTATGCTGGATTGGCCAAGTTGTTCCAAGGTCTGGTGACACATTTGTATCTTGCGTAACATTTGTTACAATATTTTATATAACCGAAAAGCTATCCATTCATCAAAATTCTTGATAAACCCCAAACAATTCAATATGAGTCCCTGAAAGATGTGTGGACACAGCACCAGATTTTTTAAATACGATTCAGTCAAATAATTGTTTTTTTCTTTTATAATTTTAACTCCAAAAGTCCACAATGAGACGTTTAATTCTAGAATCTTTCCTAATTTACCAAACATTCCATTTTCAGCTGAAACAGAAATTCCCACAGATCACAGAATCACCATTATTGAGTAAAAAAAACAAAAAAAAAAATAAAAAATCACTTAGGCGTATTTTGATTAACCCCTTCCTTGCTAGAGGATCCTGCAGCACATTAAAACATAATGTTCAACATGCAAAAACAATGCACTGCAGTATCTCCTAGAAGCAAGATGCTAAGGCACACAATAAACAAATGTAGATTTATGACTCTGTCCAACGAACATCAAAATGAACATGCTTCCCAGAGATCCGGCATCTAGCCCATTAATCCTTTGCATACTGGAATAGTTTTCATACGAGTTAAAATAATACTCGTAGAAAACAGGTCCAGTAACAGAAACTGAGATATAAACCCCCTGAAGTGCCAGCAAAAAAAAAAAAAAAAAAGGAAAAAAGCCTGCAGTATAAATTACATGCATTTGTCAGTAAAAACAAATACTAATTTGCAGCTTATATCATGTCCCAAATCACACCAATATGAACCTGCCCTTCCACAGCGGTCATATTATCCTGTTATGGTCCAATTTGATGGAAAGTGAATTGTGTCTACTTCATGAAACACATTTTTCCAACAAACATGTTGATTGTTGGATTTCTAAAGTTTCTTAGGGACAATAACAAAAAATTTAAAGGGAATAGCTATCGATGTTGATTCCTGGGCAAACTTTGTGGAAAACTGCAAGCCTTCATTGATGACATTTAACTTTTCCTTTTTTTGTAAATTTTACATTGTCATTTAGTAGAACCATGGAAAGCAATTGCAATCGAGATGATAATCCGGCATAGGAATTCAACTCATGGTTTTACATCTTGGGTGCATGTACACAGAAGGCATTATTCTCCCACGAAATTGAATTGGGCAGTGATTTGCTGCTTCTCTTTGTACTGTCATATTGCTGTCCTAAGCATGCCCACGTATTTACATCATTTCATTCCTCTCTTAGTCTTTGAACCTCTGGTTCTGGAGCTTCTTGTAAAATGGCTCTTCACTCTCTTCACTTCCTTCCCTTTCAGCTATCTGGGGCTTCCGCCTGAGACTAGAATCCCTACTAGCTGAAATTCCCTCTCCCACTAATGGTGTGGGTACTCCGCCAGCAACATTGACAGTAGGCCCATATCGTGGTTCTGGGTCTGGTTCCAAGTCACTGATGGAGGACCCTGGAGACACACCAGCCCCTTTAGGGGTTCTGTAGCCACGATATTCCTTACCAAGTTCATAGGTTCCTCCTTCTAGAGCCTCACTGCTCTTTGGTCCAGCCTTCCACTCCCAAGGTCCATTGCCTGAGGAAAGGTGAACAACAGGATGATGGGGTGCATGTGCATCTATGGTAACAATGCTAGAGCTGTCTCTGTCTGATGGTGAACGGTACTGGGAAGAGTCAGAGCTGCTTGTGGTGGAAGAGGATGATGTTTCTGAATGTTTGGGGGTACTAGATCCAAGAGCTGTTTGCTGTTGTTGCTGCTTGGACAAAGCAATGACCTGCATGAGTCTTGGAGCATTGGCTGCAGCCCGTGGTGGACCACCTTTTTCTGCCATCATCATCCACTTGGCTCTAATTGCAGAACTGCCTTTGGGGGAGCCAGTTGGATTCTCTTCAGGGATGTGCAGTAAGGGTGGTGCTGCAGGACGTGGTTGTATAAGAACCCGTGGAGCCCCTGTCCGAGCCTGCACTGTGGGATAAAGTGAAGGTGGTGCTCGATCAGGGTCTACATCATCAAGAGCAATGCCCGATGTCTCAGAGGCTGCCCGTCTGTGGGCTTGTGCTAGTGCCACCTCTTCACCCAGTGTCAAGCTACGTCCTTCTAAAGGTTTTGGTTTCCATTCAGGACCCGTTCCACGTGGACGGGAGCCCTCAGCAGGGACATGTATTGTCATGTGACGGCGGGCAGGGTCTTCCATGGATGGGGTGCTTACCCGTGGGAGTGTGTTGCTGAAGGTCACCATGTTCTCTTTACCCATTGGACTTCTGGGGGCTAATAAGTCCACATCCACGCTGGCCCGCTTGAGGCTCCCCAGAGAATTTTTCTCGCGTTGAACCTGGCACTGGAAAACAAAATACATTATTTAAGTACATAGAATCTAGTATATTTGAGTAGCTGAACTGAGATGCCATAATATGTCAATATTATGCCAGGTTATGTACAGAAAACTTGAATGCCTTTAAGGGGTTAGATGACCAGTCCAGGCAATATCCTAATAATCAGGAAAATAACCCTATTGTAATGCAAAACCCACAGACAGAAAAATAGTGTGTCCCTGCCTAGAGAACACACCAAGTAATTGACTTAAAATAAATAAGTAAAAAATTAATTAATTAGACACTTAATAAGTAGATTCTATGCACAAACATAAATGGCAAAACCAGAGGAGTAACTAGAATCCACTGGGTTCTGGTGTGAAAATTGCCCTGGGGCCCCCCTCCAATGTGCCTCATCCCCCCCTCTGTGTCTCATTCAGGCGCCCAGGCCCCCCCATGTGCCTCATTCCCTCTGCCGCACAGCCCCTCCATGTGTCCCACTCCCTCTCCCCCCTCAGCCCCTCCATGTGTCCCATAGGCTTCTACTCCTCCAGCCCCTTCATGTGTCCCATTCCCTCTCCCCTTAGCCCCTCCTAGCACCTCCATGTGTCCTATTTCTCCTTCTCCCCTCCCTGTGTCCCATACCCTCCCTCGCTGCCCCCTCCCCTCCATGTGTCCCATTCTGCCCTCTCTCCCCATCCCTTCCATGTGTCCCTATACCCCCTCTAACTCCTCCCCTCCCTTCCATGTGTCCCTATACCCTCTCTAACTCCTCCCCTCCCTTCCATGTGTTCCATAACCCCCTCTCTCCCGCTCCCTTCCATCTGTCCCATTGTTCCCTCTCTCCCCCCTCCCCTTCAGGTGTCCCATTTCTCCCCCTCTCCTGCCTCCTCTCCCTGTGTCTATACCTTCCATCTCTCCACCCTCCTCTTACTGTGTCCCATACCCTCACTCTCTCCCCTCAATGTGTCCCATTGTTCCCTTTCTCCCCCTCCCCTCCCTGTATCCAATTGTTCCCTCTCTCCTCCCTGCCCTCCCTGTGTACCATTTCCCCCTCTCTCCTCCCTGCCCTCCCTGTGTACCATTTCCCCCTCTCTACCCCCTCCCCTCCGTGTCCCATACCCTCCCTCGCTGCCCCCTCCCCTCCATGTGTCCCATTCTGCCCTCTCTCCCCATCCCTTCCATGTGTCCCTATACCCCCTCTAACTCCTCCCCTCCCTTCCATGTGTCCCTATACCCTCTCTAACTCCTCCCCTCCCTTCCATGTGTTCCATAACCCCCTCTCTCCCGCTCCCTTCCATCTGTCCCATTGTTCCCTCTCTCCCCCCTCCCCTTCAGGTGTCCCATTTCTCCCCCTCTCCTGCCTCCTCTCCCTGTGTCTATACCTTCCATCTCTCCACCCTCCTCTTACTGTGTCCCATACCCTCACTCTCTCCCCTCAATGTGTCCCATTGTTCCCTTTCTCCCCCTCCCCTCCCTGTATCCAATTGTTCCCTCTCTCCTCCCTGCCCTCCCTGTGTACCATTTCCCCCTCTCTCCTCCCTGCCCTCCCTGTGTACCATTTCCCCCTCTCTACCCCCTCCCCTCCGTGTCCCATACCCTCCCTCGCTGCCCCCTCCCCTCCATGTGTCCCATTCTGCCCTCTCTCCCCATCCCTTCCATGTGTCCCTATACCCGCTCTAACTCCTCCCCTCCCTTCCATGTGTCCCTATACCCTCTCTAACTCCTCCCCTCCCTTCCATGTGTTCCATAACCCCCTCTCTCCCGCTCCCTTCCATCTGTCCCATTGTTCCCTCTCTCCCCCCTCCCTTCCAGGTGTCCCATTTCTCCCTCTCTCCTGCCTCCTCTCCCTGTGTCTATACCCTCCATCTCTCCACCCTCCTCTTACTGTGTCCCATACCCTCACTCTCTCCCCTCAATGTGTCCCATTGTTCCCTTTCTCCCCCTCCCCTCCCTGTATCCAATTGGTCCCTCTCTCCTCCCTGCCCTCCCTGTGTACCATTTCCCCCTCTCTCCTCCCTGCCCTCCCTGTGTACCATTTCCCCCTCTCTACCCGCTCCCCTCCCTGTGTCCTATACCCTCCATTTCTCCCCCTCCTCTCCCTGTGTCCCATACCCTGCATTTCTCCCCCCTTCCCTCCCTGTATCCGATACCCTCCTTTCTCCCCCCTTCCCTCCCTGTATCCGATACCCTCCATTTCTCCTCCCTCTCCTCCAGGTGTCCCATATCCTCCATTTCTCCCTCATCCCCTTCTTGTATCCCATAACCTCTCTCTCTTTCCCCCTGCCCTCCCTGTATCCCATACCCTCTCTCTCTGCCCCTCCCCGTATGCCATACCCTCTCCATGTCCCATACCCTCCATGTCTCCCCCATCCCCTCCCTGTGTCCCATACCCTCTCTCCCCCCACCCCTCCCTGTATCCCATATCCTCTCTCTCACCCCCTCCCTTCCCTGTATGTCATACCCTTTCTCTCTCCCCCCTCCCCTCCTTCCTTACTGGCAGTGGTTCCTGGTCTGACAGGAAGTGCTCTAACAGTGAGCATTTCCTGTCAGACCACTCGGTCACGCTACACACAGGCAGGAGGGGAGCAGCACAGAGCAGCTCTCCCCTCCTGCCAGCCATGCGGAAACCGCTGTGCACCGTCCCATAAGATATCCAGGCGGCCCACGGTCGCAGGGGTCGTGGCTATGACCGGGCCCCCTATAGTGAGGGGCCCGGTCGCACCTGCGCCCCCGGCGACCGTGGTAGGTGCGCCAGTGGGCAAAACACACAGTGAACACAGAAGGGATGACATAATATAATGGATGGAGAGAGAACTACCTAGCTACAAATCTGTAATAGGGTAATGGTTCCACTTTACACAGACCTGCTGTCTTTAGCTACTGAATATGTTAAGTATTTCACTTTTTATTTTCAAGCCAATTCCTTTATGTTTTCTAATTCCAGGGACACACTATTGGTCTGTATTTGTGTATTTAGGTTTAGTTACAGATTTCTAGTAAGGAATGAATCATTCTAGTGGTCACTCTAAGTACAATAACAACTACTCCTCATTGCATAGTGCAAATAGTTTCCTGCCCACATCAGCAAAGATCTCTGCACCCAGTGATGAAAAACAAGGGTGTTTTACTCCTCTTGTCATCCAAGATTTGTCCATGTTGTGTGTAGGTACAGTGTTTGAGTGAGGCAATGCTGTTAGCAGAATTGTTCACAAAACTGTGAATAGGGGCATGAATAAAATGATATAGATGCTATCAGATTGCTGAGCATTAGGTAGATTTGTTTGTGGTAATGAGTGACATTGAAACTCAGAACTGAAACAGCTGCTTATGGGATAAGGGAAAAAAAAACAGAAACAAACCATAGACTAGAATTAGAGACTAGTGAACGAGTGAATGTTTTCCTGATGTTAGAAAGATATGGTCAAAGGGCACAGGGACTATAGGAAATTGAAATTAAATAATAAAAAAGGTATTTATGGGGGGCGTGGCCTACGACGAACCTGAACGGACGTCTTTCCACGGAGCTCCGTTCTGACCCAGAGACAAACAACCGAAATCATCGCGAAATCGCGGAACTCCAACCAGAGAGAAGGACACCCCCGAGCAGAGAGCATGGGAAGGAAAAATAAGAGACTCCAAGGTGCGACCAAGCCCCAGCAGCCAGACATCAGGCTGGCCTTTGAGAGGCCCGCGACCTCAAAGAGATCCAAGATGGCGCCGGAGGCCCGCGGCACACCCAAGGCATCTGAAACCTCCCAGGAGGAGGAAGACTCAATGCCCTCTCCTCGATCCTACGCTACAGAGTCTGAGGAAGATGAAGCACCTGCCACAAGAGGAGATATTAAAAAGCTCCTGACGGAGATGAGACAGATCTGGAAGAGTGACCTGCAGACAGTGCAGACAGAGGTGGAGGAGGTACGACATAAAATCACTAACCTGGAAACAAGGGAAGCCGCCAGAGAGGACAAACTCCAGACCTACGGTCGAGACATACAAGACCTTACCTCACAGGTAAAACACATTAGACGCACAATCACCACGATGGAGGTCAGACACAGGCGACGTAACTTACGCCTCAGAGGCATCCCAGAAGAGGTCGGTGACATACAGCTCCTACCCTATACTCACTCCCTCCTGACAGCCATGGGAATAACTGACACACATAACATACCTCTAATCACCTCGGCGTTTAGGGTAAGGAAGTCTGCTACAGCGCCCAGAGCAGCACCCAGAGATGTCATTGTGCTGGCCCGGGATATCTCCGTGAGATCCGCAGTAATGTCCAAGTCCAGAGAAATGGGAACAGTATTACTCGACGGCCACAGGGTAGCCATATACCCAGACACTCCATTCTCCGTACTTGTGGTGAAAAGACAACTAGCACCGATAGCCAGGTCTCTAAGAGTCGCCAATATCAAGTATCGCTGGGGCATAGAGGGATCCCTCCTCACAGAAGTGGGGGGAGAGAGATACGAACTCACCCCAGAGGATGACCTGGAGACCTTCCTACAAAAGGCCGGCCTGAAGCGCATGCCGCAGCAAAAGTCATCTCCTCCTACCGAGAATCAAAGACGACAGGAGAAGACCGTCGAAATCCGGCAAACTGCACCGCCCAGTAGCACCGTAAAGAGGCTGACTCCACTTTCCAAGGCTGCTAATTCTAGACCCAACAAGTAGAGGAGACCACACTGAGTCTGAAGGAGCACAAAGAATCTCTACAGGACGCAAAGACTCAAAGGGCCACGGGACTTAGCCACCGAGCTTCACCATAAAGACAACTAAGAAAGACCAATACAGGGCAATAGATCTATATTGTTAGACCCGTTGCCAATCTTATACCCATTATGACAGCACTATGTACACATTGTTTACTTAAACGAATATAATGGAACAGATGTATATGTTATTCTAAACCGAATAAAAAAAATACAAATTGAAAAAAAAAAAAAAAAAAGGTATTTATTTTACAAGAGATTAGTTCATGAATAGCATCCACCAAGTCGTTCAACAAAAAAAAAGGTACAACATGGATGAAGAGAAAGATAGCAAAGACTCTAGCTCACCTGACGTTGGGTACTCTGGCTTCGTGGACGAGGTGTAAGCTCATCAGTGCTTGATGACTTGTTCTGATGATAAACAGACTCATGACCACGCTGGGTCAGTGCTCGTAGAGGGTCCTTGGTGGTTGTGGTTGGTGAAGACGAGTCTTCACATGATGCCTGGAAATTACCTACAGCATGATAAGCCTAAATAAAGGACAGAGAGATCATATAATAGTTCAGATCTTGAATAAAATTGACACCTTTAAAAACACTTTTCAGGACCATGTAACATGTTACACTCACATAGACAGAAAGTTAAAAACACTTTTCCAGATTTAAAACTTTAATGGCAGTAGATCTTTAATGTGCCTGTCATTGTAGTGGATATAGTGCCATCACTCTATTTTCTGACAAATTGCTTCTGAATGGTTGAAAAAAACCAAAACCTGCTTATTTCTCCTGACTTCATTGTCCCACTCATGCAAGACTAGCCCTGTAATATGTATAATGACATCACCAAGCACTAAGAATTATCTGGGAATAGTTCATTTGCAAAGCACCCAATTACTGTATACTACTGCAAGCTGAGCCAGCAGGGATATATGTAAAGCCTCTGCTACCTGAAGGGTACTTCAGTTGTGAGTCAAATACTCAATTGCTAGGAGTTCTTTTTTCAAATGTATATGACATATGGCTAAGACCTTTATAGCCTAAACAACATATTACTAGGCTGTGTAATACTTAACAAAACTTAAAGGGTTACTCTAAGCACCATTTGATGGATTGATTTGCAGTGGTCATGGAGTCTGTAAGTGCAGTGTTTCACTATGAAACTTCACCACCGGCAGTCATTGGAGTGTCATCAGCCAGCATGCATAAAGAGTTTTCATCTGGCTTACATCAATTCTGTTTAACATTCCTTGCACAGAATGTCAGTCATTTCCTGAAAGGGGTCATCTGACACTTTCAGCCAATGAATGGTGACAGCCACGGCTTCCAGGGCTCTGGAGAAGACAGGAGCGCATCACTGGACCATCAGAGGACATCGGAACCTGGTGGGGATCTAAATAAGTCTCGATATCTAGACACACTGTTGCTAAATTGTTTGCCCCATTACTGGGAAACCAGTCCAGAGTACTTCTTGCATCATAAGCACTACAGTGGGCTGTAGTGATTATGATAATTGGAGTAACCCTTTAAGTTGTTATCACTTCCAAAGTTGCCCATTCAGGACGTATATTTTTTTTAGGACTGCATTATTTGATACTTGAAAGTAATAATTTCACTGGCACATGTTTATTGCTACATTATGGGGTATATACATAGAAGGCATATGCCTGAAGTTGTGGGAGGGATTTAATACCTATATAACCCCTTGCTTACCTGTCTTCGTCGATTCCAGAAATTCCCCTCCCACCACACCCTCTTTTCATTTCAATCTATCCAGGTGGGCCCTCTTTTTTACAGGCCTAACCTCTCGTCGGTTTCGGCACACCTCAACCGACTCTTGTTTATCAAAACTACACTCACTTTAAGTATACGCCCCTTTCATAATCCCGTACACAAATATATTTTTTAAATGTTTTCTAACACACTTTTTGTGTTGCAGTTACAAATAGCGAAGATGTTTCACTGTTTGCAGTTGCATGCAAACAAGTTATTATTTATCTAATATTGTACAAACACTGCACTAATGCCAGGAATATTGATCCGTTGACTTAGCTGTGTTATGCTCAGAAGTGAACTTGTGAGGTGTGAATGTAAATATCACAAATCTTTTTACTGACTTCCAAGTATAATATTTGTATGACAGATTTTCAAACCAGATTCCATATTAAATGTACCTGATAGTTTAAAAGCAAAATGTGCCTCACATAGTAAAATTCCATCCTATAAAGCATATATTTCTAAAATGAGGACTACCTTCAGTCTTTATTTTTAACTTGCAGATTTGTCAAATAACAATACAGTCTCAAAACAGTCCTCCTAGTTACTTGTCCAACAAGCTCCTTCACTTGTGTTGGGTGGGCTGATGTAAGGTGCCATTTAAGCATGTTTAAACATTTTCAGGACTTTCAAGCCCATTAGCAATCTCTTCAATGTATGAGCAGCCTGTCAATAGGCACATGTGCACTAGAATGACGTGTCGTTCTGAGTACATTGATACTAAATACGTGTAGGTTTCGGTATACGTGTGGGACATTATTTATAGATAACACATCAATGAGAAAGTATTATATTATTTCTAATGCTATACATTGATAACAACAAATAATGCTGAGCAAAAGTATTTTCTTTTGCCATTCCCTACTAGGTAGCTAAATACCAATGAAGCTCAATGGTGTCTTTAGTGCTGTACATTTCCACTGAATTGGATCCCCAAAACAAAGTTTCAAACAAATTAAGTTAGTTGGGATTTCAAAACAAGAAAACTGTCAAAGTTGAAAGCTAATCCAAAATAGTGAAACTGTAAAATTCTGCTGCGTTAGGATTAAACTGTGGTTCTCAATGAGGGGTCAATACCTAAATACAACGGAAGTTCAAAAAAGTCAGGATGATTAAATGTCTTACTAATTTTAGGCTTAATTTCCCTTAATCCTAGGACTAATCCATTGACCTTTAAGTATTTTAATCATCCTGTCTCTCGTTGATCCACCATAGTATCTGATCTAAAAAAAATTGAATTTGTTTTTATACTGGTTTTGGTGGGCCACTTAAAGGGACTCTCCAGTGCCAGTAAAACCTATTCATTTTCCTGGCACTGCAGGACCCAACAGTGCCCCTCTCCCTCCCACCCCCATTCCAAGTTCTGAAGGGGTTAAAACCCCTTCAGCGACTTACCGGAGTCCAGCTCCGATATCCCTCAGCGCTGGGTCAGGCTCTGCCTACTCTCCTATTACGAATGCGCGGACGCCCCTTAGACCACCCCGTAGGAAAGCATTATTCAATGCTTTCCTATGGGGATTTCGGCGACACAGGAGGTCCTCACATAGTGTGAGGACGTCCAGCGTAGTTTAAAACACTTTTCGTGTTCTAAGAACACGGAAGTCCCTCTAGTGTCTGATAGACAGCCACTAGAGGAAGACTTAACCCTGCAAGGTAATTATTGCAGTTTATAAAAACTGTGATAATTACACTTGCAGGGTTAAGGGTGGTGGGAGTTGGCACCCATGGGCAGAAGTGTCCTTTTAATGTGAACTATTGTGCATGACGTAAAACTGTTTTTTTTAATTTCTATTGTCCACTTTTTCCAATATTTCATTTATGGTAATTTTTTTGAGGCATTCATAAATAGGACTTTCACTTATGTGAACATATTGCATTGTAAAATAAAGGGGAAAAAAAAACAATTATTGAATATAGCCCTTACTACTCACTAGGTAGGCTGCAATTCCTGCTCCAATAAGAAACCCTGCATAGACATCGACGGGGTGGCTGCGGTACTGGGTGATTTGAGTCAGTCCACACACTCCAGCCGCAATCGAGAAAGCGAAAACCAGCAATGGCTTCAGAAGTTTTGTGCTGTCTGAGATGATTGAGTTAAAGTACATCTGGAATAAATTACAATGATAATATTATGCCATATTATAGCTCAGTGCAATATTCTAGTATATGCTACATTTTTGGATGGTGTTTTGGAATTACTCTAAATGTATCCTTAGTATTTAGTTGTTCCATATTCAATCAAGTGCATGTTACAGCAGGTGCAGACCAAGTGCATAGATCCCTAGAGAGCATTTCCAAGGGTTATAACAGCATCACTCTGATTCACTACGGCCAGGTGGAGTAATGGATGTGGTCTACACTCCTACACTCCCTGGGGTACAGACCAGATATGTATGCCACTGGGCTAAGGTAAGGACGAAGAATAAATCTCTTTACAAGTTTGTTTGTTTTTTGGTTCTTATAATTATTTTTTCTTTATTTTTTGTAATGCTTTTTAAAAATAAAGTCCCAATACGCCCACACTGCTGCCCTCATCCCCCCTTCACACTGCTGACCCCATCCCACCCCACACTAACTGCAGTCCCTTTCCATACACACACATTAGTGCTTCCATACACAATAATCCTCGCCATACACACAATACATCACGAGCAGCCTGATATGCAACCCACCCGCACACACAAACAACACAAGTGGCCTTCCCTCACACAGCACCACGGACAGCTTACACATACACAACACCCTTTCCCAGCCATGTTTTACCTCCAGTATATAGGGTTGCCACCTTTCTTGGGGTGGAAAATACGACCAGCTGATTTGCATAATTAATTATGCACGACGTCACAGGATGTTGCGTAACATTTGGAAGAGGAAAGTTACATACAGACATACAGTGATATACAGACACAGACATACAGACACTATCATACACAGTCACAGACATTGAGATACATACACATACATTGAGTCATACAGAGACTGTCATACATTGACATACAGAGACAGTAATTTAGACACTGACATACAGATTCTGAGAAACACAGTCATACAGAGACATACATTCAGATACAGTCATACAGACACTGACATACACCATCATACAGGCACTGACATACACAGACATACTAACAGTCATACAGACACTAACATACACAGACACAGTTATACAGACACAGATACAGACACAGTCCTACACAGGCATTCAGACTCAGGCATACAATTAAGAAATAGGGGGAGGGCAGGGCTGAACACTACAGAGCTGTAAAAAGCTGCTCTCCATGATAACCAGTTCAGTGCTATGTATATCTCCCACTCTGCCTGTCTCAGGGAGCATGGGGAGAGGTACTTGCAGATACTTGCCGGTATTCCTGCAATACCCAAATACCGTCTGTGCCAGTAAAATACCGGTTAGATGGCAACCCTCACAGAAATATACCCCTACATTTGCAGAGTAATTCTCCACAGAAAGTTATGAATGGGAGCGGCCGGAGGTTGGCATGTGGGAGATATTTAAGGATGGGGGAGATATGGAAGGGGGAGGGAAATATGGAAGGATGGGGGGAGATATGGATGGTAGGGTGAGGGAGACATGAGGGGAGGGATATGGATGGAAGGGGGGGTTACCATTGGGGAGAGATATAGATGGAACTGGGGGTTGACATGGGGGAGAAATATAGATGGAAGGGGGGGGGGGTTGACATGGGGGAAGAGATATGGATGGAAGGGGTATGACATGAGGAAGAAATATGGATGGAAGGGGGGCTGACATGGGGGAGAGATATGGATGAAAGGGTGGTTGACATGAGGGGAGAGATATGGATGGAAATGGAGGTGACATGGGGTAGAGATATCGATAGAAGGGGGGTTGACATGGGGGAGAGATATGGATGGAAGGGGGGGTTGATATGGATGGAATGGGGGTTGACATGGGGGGAGAGATATGGATGGAAGGGAGTTGACATGAGGGAAGAGATATGGATGGAAATGGAGGTGACATGGGGGAAAAGATATCTATAGAAGGGGGTTGACATGGGGGAGAGATATGGATGGAAGGGGGGTTTGATATGGATGGAATGGGGCTTGACATGGGGGGGGGAGAGATATGGATGGAAGGGGGGTTGACATGAGGGAAGAGATATGGATGGAAATGGAGGTGACATGGGGTAGAGATATCGATAGAAGGGGGTTGACATGGGAGGAGGGATATGGATGGAAGGGGGGTTGACATGGGGGAAGAGATATGGATGGAAGGGGGGTTGACATGGGGGAGAGATATGGATGGAAGGGGGGGTTGACATGGGGGGAGAGATATGGATGAAAGGGGGGCGGTTGACATGGGTGGAAAGATATGGATGGAAGGGGAGATATATGCATGGAAGGGGTCGTTGACATGGGGAAGAGATATAGATGGAAGAGATATAGATGGAAGGGGGGGTTGACATGGGGAAGAGATATGGATGGAAGGGGGGGGGTTGACATGGGGGAAGAGATATGGATGGAAGGGGGTGTGACATGGGGAAGAAATATGGATGGAAGGGGGGCTGACATGGGGGAGAGATATGGATGGAAGGGGGGTTGACATGAGGGGACAGATATGGATGGAAGGGGAGGTGACATGGGGTAGAGATATCGATAGAAGGGGAGTTGACATGGGGGAGAGATATGGATGGAATGGGGGTTGACATGGGGGGGAGAGATATGGATAGAAGGGGGGATGACATGGGAGGAGAGATATGTATGGAAGGGGGGTTGACATGGCGGAGAGATATGGATGGAAGGGGGGTTGACATGGGGGAGAGATATGGATGGAAGGGGGGTTGACATGGGGGGAGAGATATGGATGAAGGGGGCGGTTGACATGGGTGGAAAGATATGGATGGAAGGGGAGGTGACATGGGGTAGAGATATTGATAGAAGGGGAGTTGACATGGGGGAGAGATATGGATGGAAGGGGGGGTTTTGGTATGGATGGAATGGGGGTTGACATGGGGGGAGAGATATGGATAGAAGGGGAGTTGACATGGGAGGAGAGATATGGATGGAAGGGGGGTTGACATGGGGGAAGAGATATGGATGGAAGGGGGTGTGACATGGGGAAGAAATATGGATGGAAGGGGGGCTGACATGGGGGAGAGATATGGATGGAAGGGGGGGTTGACATAATGGAAGGGGAGGTGACATGGGGTATGGATGGAAGGGGAGGTGACATGGGGTAGAGATATCGATAGAAGGGGAGTTGACATGGGGGAGAGATATGGATGGAAGGGTAGGTTGATATGGATGGAATGGGGGTTAAAATGGGGGGAGATATGGATAGAAGGGGGGAGTTGACATGGGAGGAGAGATATGGATGGAAGGGGGGTTGACATGGGGGAGAGATATGGATGGAAGGGGGGTTGACATGGGGGAGAGATATGGATGGATGGGGAGAGATATGGATGCAAGGGGGGATTGACATGGGGGGAGAGATATGGATGGAAGGGGGGGCGGTTGACATGGGTGGAAAGATATGGATGGAAGGGGAGGGAGACATGAGGGGAGATATATGCATGGAAGGGGGCGTTGACATGGGGGAGAGATATCGATGGAAGGGGGCGTTTGCATGAGGGGAGAGATATAGATACATTTCACAGTACACACACACACACACTATAAACAATGACATTACACACACCCTGCACCTATAATGGGTAGAGGGTGACTAAAACATAAGAGAAATAAACGACCTACATAAATAGTCTGTCTGAAGGTAGAATAGGGGCTTTAACCCCTTAAGGACACATGACATGTGTGACACGTCATGATTCCCTTTTATTCCAGAAGTTTGGTCCTTAAGGGGTACATCAAATACATCAAAGAGTCATAGTCACAGGGGAGGAGGCTGGCAAGCAGGCCTCTCCAGGACCAAGTGGCGAAGGGCACTTCGTCACAGATGGAAAAGGGGGTTGATATGGGGGGAGAGATATGGATGGAAGGGGGGGTTGACATGGGGAGAGAGATATGGATGGAAGGGGGGGTTGACATTGGGAAAGAGATATGGATGGAAGGCGGGTTGACATGGGGGAGAGATATGGATGGAAGTGGGGGTTGACATGGGGGGAGAGATATGGATGGGAAGGGGGGGTTGACATGGGGGAAGAGATGTGGATGGACATGGGGGGAGGAGAGAAATGGATTGAAGTGTGGAGAAAAACATGGAAAGGAGGGGAACAGAGTCATGGATGGAAGGGAAGGAATAAGAGACATGGATGGAATGGGGGTAGAAGCGAGCGGAGAGTGCAGTCACACCTTACCCTGCCTGTAGATTGCAGAGTGACTAGGGAGTGAGCTGAGCTGATAGTGTGACACCACTGGCTGAACTACTGCAGTCGCAGGGCTCGCAGGGCTCGCAGCTGCGCCCGGGCTGTCACTCCAGACCCCTGCGCCCGGGTGCCCACCACCATATGTTGGGGCCCCGGCGCGTGCGGTAGAACCGCTGGGGTGGCAAGTTCAGGGTCCCATTGGGTGACCCATGCTGTTAGGGCCACCCGATGGCAGCTAATATATCCAGGGGGGCCCGGTCAGTGCTGCAGCGTTTTAACAGCTGACCAGGCCCCCTGTGATGATGTCAGACTGAGCTGGGAGGAAGTGACTGACCCGGTCACTCCTCCCAGCAATTACCGAGCCCGTGCGGGAGGAGGAAGGAGAGAGGGGAGTCAGAGTGGGAACCTGAGCCTGAGCCACCACTGCACCCTAGGGAAGTCACCCTCCTGCATCTAAAAGGTAGGAAACAGGAGGGTTAATAAACAATTTTCCATGTGTGTGTTTGTTCATGTGTGTTTCTGTATGTGTGTGTATGTCTCTGTATGCATGTAGGTGTGTGTGTCTCTGTATGTGTGTGTCTCTGTGTGTGTTTGTATGTGTGTATCTCTGTATGTGTGTATGTGTGTCTCTGTTTGTGTTTGTTTCTGTGTGTATGTGTGTCTGCATGTGTATATATTTGTCTGCATATCTGTATGTCAGTGCATGCCCTGTGTATCTGTATGTGTGTCACTGTTTGTATCTGTATGAGTGTCATTCTGTGTATTTGAATGTTTGTCCTTGTGATTGTGTGTCTGTCTGTACGTGTATATGTATTTGTGTCAGTGTTTGTATCTATAGGAGTGTCATTCTGTTTATCTCAAAGTGTGTAATTTTGTGTATCTGTGTATCTGCATGTGTGTTTGTGTGTATATATGTGTATGTGTATCTGTGTGTTAGTTTGTGTGTCTGTGTATGTATCTGTGTATCTGTATGTGTTAAATGGTGTGTATCTGCATGTATGTGTGTTTGTATGAATGAGACACATTGAGGGTTGGAGGTGGGGGTGGGGGTAGGTAGTGAGACGTATGGGGGGTGGCGCCCAGGGCAATATTCACACCGGGGCCCCAAGGTTTCTAGTGTGACACCATGCCTACCTGGCTGGGACTGCAGTTTGCTGAGGGAGTGAGCAGATCGGACATCCAGACAGTGCTGTTACTATTGAGACAGTAAGTAATTTGAAGTGAAGCTTTTGAGTAAATTAAATGTATGTATTCAGGATTACATATCGGGTTGACATGGGGGAGAGATTTGGATGGAAGGGGGGGTTGACATGGGGGGAGAGATATGGATGGGAAGGGGGGGTTGACATGGGGGAAGAGATGTGGATGGACATGGGGGAGGAGAGAAATTGATTGAAGTGGGGAGAAAAACATGGAAAGAAGTCATGGATGGAAGGGAAGGAAGAAGAGACATGGATGGAATGGCGGTAGAAGCGAGCGGAGAGTGCAGTCACACCTTACCCTGCCTGTAGATTGCAGAGAGACTAGGGAGTGAGCGGAGCAAAGTATTCAGGATTTGTATAAAGCCGGCTGTGGTTCAATAAAAGTTCAGTTGACTCCCAAAACTGTGTTTCGTCCAGTTTTTGGGGAATGGGATTGGAAGTACTACGCTACCCTTTATTTGTATGCTGATTACGTCTACCAGCTGAGAAAACACAGTTTATACTTCTACTCTGCTACAAAAACCAATCCATGCAAAACAGTATCTGCAAAAGATGAAGCCGCAAGTTGACGTGGAAGCCTATCTCATAGTTTTTGTGTGAACTTCAAACGGAGAGCAATGTCCTCACTCTCAACGGGCCGGCATAGTTACTCAAAAAGCCTACTTTGACCTACATACAATGGTAGCTGCCATGATGATATACTTAAATCAGAGATTCTTGAATGGACAGGCATGACTTTAGTGATCCATGCCCAACAGTTCTACAATTGGAAATACCAGAATCAGAACTAAGACACATAAAAGCTGGGTTTCCGCATTTGCAGGAACCCATGGAATGTGGGTATAATTCTATAAGTGAGGACTATTGAACTATATGTGGACTGATTTGTTTGGTGGGGAAACGGACCGAAACAAGTGTATATGATAAAACTGTTTTGTTAAATGGGAAGGCCACGTTCGCTCGTGTGGACTGAGAGAGTAATATTACCCTAGTGGCAAGCAGTCTGATTCAGCCTTCTCAATTGCTCCCAGAATAAAAGGTTGGGGTAATCTGTGTACATAGCTATACTGTAAAATTTCCTTCTACCTCTGTGAAAATAGTTTATCTTGGTCATACATTCCCAGTAGTGGCAGCAGTTGCACATAAATTGCCCCATTCGCTTATTCTTGGGCGAAACTTACCAGGCTAGGAAAGCCTAATTGAAACCCAGGGTGAGTCCATAAAGGAAAGCCCATTTTGTTTGTTACCATTTACACACTCTGACATGTTTTATGATAAGTGTAAGAGGTGCAAGTCAAGGTGTGAAAGAAAGGAAGATAAGGATAGGGGAACTATGAACTTACAAATGGCTTCGATAAATAAAGCTAAAAGTAATGAAGGTGTGGCTTTACCAGGCTCGAGTACAAATTCCACACCTTTAATGGGAATATTGATTGAACCCCAGGGTCAAACCCTAAAACAGGCTAATATAGTGGATTTGGATATTGGCTCAAATCAATCCGGAAGGGACCATGTCAATGATTTAGCATTGCAAAATGTTTGTAACCAAATTGTAGAAATTAATGGGACTATGGTTTATGGGGAATCCAGAGAGTGGATGTAAAACAAAAAAGACAGGATTGCTAAGGTCACAGTTTGCAACTGTTTAAATTATTTGTAAGCACAAGGCTGGTTTACTACATGCTAATGGGGATGCATTATCTAGGGTGCACGACTTTTAGCCAAGGCCACTTCACACACCAGTGTTAAGCTAGGTGGGAGGATTTGTGGCTTTCAATATCAGTAGCAGGTTGGAACGCTCTCTTTTCCCAAAATGATGGGGTTAATAGGTGGACGTCAGCCCTTTCAGGTGAATTTAATTAGCCTGTATTAAAAGTCCAGCCTCCTAAGGCATGGGAAAACCTGATAGCAGGGAGAGAGGAGGCCCTGAGACTCTAAGGTGAATGTACTGTTTACAAACCTGGGTGTTTAAACTTGCTGTGATTATATTGTTTAGAACTGGGAACTCGATTAGTTGGATTATTTGTATTTTAGCACTTACAATATGACTTTAGAGTCTTACAATCATTTATTATTAGTACATACTGACAGACACAAACTTTAGAAATGCTAGCTCCTTAAGTGCCAATTATTTACTGTCTCTAAAAGCCTTATGCAAACAAAGTATCTACTGCTTATTGAGATTTGGCAGCTCCGTACAGCACTATAGTCCATAATTGAGTATTCCTTACATTTTCCTTACATTTTAGAATAGGATCCTTCAAAGAACAACTTGTTATGATGGCATCATAGGCGTGCGCACGGGGTGTGCCGGGTGTGCCTGGGCACACCCTAATCCCCGCGGCACGCCTGTGAGTCCTGCAGGAACGCTGTTCCTGCAGGTACTCTGCCGCCCCCAAATGCTTTCCTCCTCCTCCCCCCGTCATGGGGGGGAGCAAGAGGTGATGGACACCCGGACACCCCCCGGACACCCCCCGGACACCCCACGCCTGTAAGTGTGTATGTGAATGTGTGTGTGTCTGTGAGTGTTTGTGTGTGTGTCTGTGAGTGTATGTGTCTGTAAGTGTGTGTGTATGTGTGTCTGTGAGTGTATGTGTCTGTAAGTGAGTGTGTGTCTGTGAATGTATGTGTGTGTGCCTATAAGTGTGTATGTGTGTCTGTGAGTGTATGTGTGTGTGTGTGTCTGTGAATGTATGTGTGTGTCTGTGAGTGTATGTGTCTGTAAGTGAGTGTGTGTCTGAATGTATGTGTGTGTGCCTGTGTGTGTGTGTGCCTGTGTGTGTGTGTGCCTGTAAGTGTGTGTGTGTGTCTGTGAATGTATGTTGTGTGTCTGTGAATATATGTGTGTGTGTCTGAGTATGTGTGTGTGAGTGTGTGTACGCGTGTATATATATATATATATATATATATACACACACACACACACACGAGTGTATATTTTTTTGGGGGGGTGGGAATCTTGGGAGAGATCCCACACTTTATTCCCCAGGACTTGACCCCTGCCGGCAGGGAGATCTCCGGATCTCCCCTGTCGGCTCATGCAGAGCTGGCGCTATCTAAGTGCCGGCTCTGCTCTTAGCCTCCATGGGCCGGCGGGGAGATCAAAGATCTACCTCACCAGCAGCATGGAGGGAGGCAGGAGAGGACCCGGGGAGCTCTAGACAGAAGCTCCGCCAGGTTCCTCTCGCGAGATCTGAGCGTTGCCGCGGCAATGCTCAGATCTCGCGAGAGTGAACTCTAGGCCCGCAGGCTAGAGTTCACTCTCCCTTGGACAGCAAGGATCCCCCCTCCCTACATAAGGTAAGAAGGGAGGGGGTTATTTACTAATCTGCCCCCACCTTCACAATCCCTCCAAGCATACAGCACACACACACACACACACACAGCACCTACACACATACAGCACCCTAACACAAACAGCGCGCACACACGGCACCCTCACATACACAGCACACAAACAGCACCCTCACACACACAGCACACTAACAGCACCCTCACAAACACACACAGCTCCCTCACACAAACAGCACACTCACAAATACACGACACAAACAGCACCCTCACACACACATATCACACAAACAGCACCCTCACACACACAGCACACTAACAGGCCCCAAACACACATACACAAACACCCTCACACACAGCACACTACCAGCACCCTCACACACAGCACACAAACAGCACCCTCACACACATAGCACACTACGAACACCCACACACACACAGCGCACCAGCAGCACACACAAACAGCAGTATATGTATGTGTGTGTATGTATATATCTATATATATATATATACATGCGGCGTGTGTTTGTGCTTTAGGGTGCACACCCTAATGCAATAGGCTGCGCACGCCTATGGATGGCATAGACCATTATAGGTAAATGAAATAATTAGCGCACTGTCAAGACTGAATTGTTATGACTTACCCTAAATATGTACTTTTTTTCCTGGAGTATTATAAAAGTAACAAAATAATACACAGAGGTACATTCCCACCATTGTCTTAGCTTGTACTTAAATACATTATCAAACCTTGCAGACTATGATATAAATGTGACCAAATCTGACTCCTGAAATGTCTCGTGTCCTCAGCCTGAGGTCACACTTTCCACTCAAATTCGACTGTAAATTTAAATGGAAGTCTACTTTCCAAACATATCTCAGGGCACAACTGACAGACCTACTATAGAATTAAGGACAAATAGCCCCCCTTTGTCCAGGCGCTACATAGAGATCTCAGACTTTGTACTGAATGTTCTGGTTGGGTAGAGCATTTGATTGGACCACAGAGCAGAATTCAGTGACACACTGGGACGTCCAACTGGGAGCGGAAAACCCTTGCCCAGCGTTTCTACAAAACGGCAATATTTTACATTGCAGTGTCAAAATGACACGGGACTACACAGACCACATTACTAAGTTCAAGTGGTCTGGGTACCTATGGTCAATCTTCAATATTGGGGCTTCAGCTTTTAAATATTTTTTTTGAAGATCTGCCTTTGTTTTTGTTTTTTTAATTACGGTAACTCATTTTTAAAACTCACTTTTTTTAAAAACTCATTTTTAGATTGCACCCAATCTCTATTTTTACCTGTCGCTATTAACTCTACTACAAATATTTGCAACCTTGAACCTCCTTGACTGGGCTGATTGAATGTTCCTCGATGAGGCCCTGCCTCCTCTGTGATGTCAGTGGAGCAGGAGGGGTCAGCAGCACCGAGGGAGCTTCAACGACCGAATAAGGCAAGTAAAACTTTAATTTATTTAATCTGTTTTTTGCTCTGGGTGGGGTGGGTTACCTATTTAGAGCTAGGCAGAGGGGCACTATAGCATTAAGAATACAGATACTGAAACTTTGGATGAAAAACCTCCCCCACCCCAACCCCCAACCCCCGTCTTTTTTCTGTACCCCTACCCAACCGTTGTGTTTTGTTGCTAAGAAAATAAATAAAAATTGTCAAATTAAAAAAAAAAAGAATACAGATTTGTATTCCTAATGATATAGTATTCCTTTAAATTTTAAATTCACTTTGAATTCTCACTTTAGTGAAAAAAAATTATTGTAATTAAAACTTAACTTTGACTAACCCTGATGACAGTGATAGTGTAAGTGTGCTGGGAGCAGCTTATTAATGAATGTGGTCAGATGATTTGGAGAGACGAGATAGAAAGATATTTTTCCCTTCATTAACTTCCAAGTGAGGATTTTCAGAAAACAAACTACATGAAACAAGATATACTCACTGAAACATAGACTGCAGCAAAGGCAGAGAGTGTTGCATGCTGGGATGGAAATGTCTTCCTGGGGATGCAAAAAAGTGCTAAGTTAGGTATGCATGTATAAAATGAAGAAAAATAACATTCATATTGGCATGCTTCAGCGGGTATGGACACTGCATATATTGGCATTTCTCGCCTTCTTCAATCATATACACGTCACAACAATTCTTTTTTTCTTAAGGTGACTGTCCTATTGTGATCTTCTAATACTCTAATTAATGCTCTGTGCTAGAGCTAGATATATCAGTACCAAATGTATCACCCTTCTACCCAATATCCCAGCATGCCCTGCAGGAGAATGTTAATACATGACTGAAGTATGGGCCTTCACAGGCATCCATTAACATTGTCTGCACTAAACACTAATAATATTTTTTAAAAAATATCTTAAAGGAACACTATAGCATTATATTTTTAACGCTATAGTGCTCTTTTTAAAAAAAAAATGTTTTTATTATAATTCTTTATTTTTGTTGCGTATGATATAACAAATGAGCGTGCAACGACACTGTAACGGACCGTTTCAGCAGACAAGGGGTTAAAATCATTTAGGCGATAATCCCCTTTTCACAGACAGGCACAGCTACTGTAGAATCACCAAAACTCACAAATTGGATATAAGTGAATGCACCAAACTCCCGAACTGCATACAAGGGAATAAGGTAGCACTCCAAACTCCCGAACTGGAACCTCACGAATAACTGCTAGTAGACGAACAGGAAAAGCTCCCAAGCGGCTTACACTCCTGGCAATCAGTCTCTATCAGCATACAGTGAATCCCCCCAAGAATGAGACAAGGCTCCGTGTTGAGGGTCAAGCAGTGGTCTGTTTATTGAGGGCTACCGGCCCCTGTATTTATGCAGGTCTCCCACCTGGTGGACACTCCCCTAGGGGACCAGATGGAAGACTGTGACAAAGGACAGACAAGTAGCATTTCAGGACATATAGAAGTAAAACATCCCCACAATGCATCCTGGCTTCCTCCCCTCTGCCCTGGAGATAATTGAGAAGTAATTCAATTATCTCCCAGGACAAAGGCAAAACTCCATTACACACGTGGGGACACAAAGACATTTAAAATACATAATGGGACAAATGGTACAGTAAATATATACATTTAACATATCCCCAGATAGCTCAGGTCTGAGTGCACATTATTAGGTGAATGGCACTCAGACCACACGAATACAGTTTAATTGCCATGGAGCCAAAGTCTTTATTTACACAAATTGGCTCCATGGCTGTGCTATCTGGGTTAAAACATTCACATATACAAACTACCGAATTAACATGTATTCGGTTAAATATGCACGAATAAGGGGGCGGAGCCAAGCAACGGAGCTGAATGGCCGCATGTTCACTGAGCTCCAGGCCATCAAACGCAATATACAGCGATTTAAAAAGTTCTTTCACACCCCAAAACCAGGCTAACTGAGCCCACGACGCTCCCTCACGATATGGGGAGAAAGACCAAGAAGCCTAGGGCCGACAAACCGAACATGGGCATGAACATCGGCGACTTATGGCGCCAGGCCCGGAGAGAAACAGAGCCCAACATGGCCGACCTTTCAGACGACTCAGAGTTCTCCGAGGACTTCCTACTGGGAACGCCTGGAGGTCAGATGCCTGAACAGAAAACCGGCAAGCCCGTGCCCTCTCATCTGGACTCTGCACCGGTGACGACCGCAATCATGAAGGGCCTATTAGCAGAGCTTCAACACACAAGCCAGGCCGACATGGCCCAGCTCCGAGGGGACATACAAGGCCTCACGACCCGCATGGGCACCATAGAGAACAACGCCCAGACTCAGGCCCAACACACCACCCGTCTCCACACAGCTATACAAGAACTACAAACCCAACAAAGCAAAATGGACAAAAAGCTTGCAGAGTTGGAGGACTGGAGGCGCACACTGAACCTCAAGTTAAGGGGCATCTCGGAGGAGATCCCGGAGAGGGAGCTACCGCACCTCCTACGTCGACTTCTCACTGGACTACTACCCCATAAGCAGGCGGGAGTGGAAGAGCCTTTCCGACTCCGTAAACCAGCGACGGCACCACAGTCAGCCCCGAGGGATGTCTAGGTAAAGTTCCACAGCAACCAAGACAAAACTGCCCTCCTGAACGCAGTCCGCAACAACTCACCGTACCCTTTCAAAGGTATGCAACTGACGTTCTATACTGAGAAGATCACTTAAGCCCTTCACGGCGTTACTCCGAACCAACGGCTTCAGTTACCGATGGCGACTGCAACGCACGCTGGAACTACTGCACGGCACCGACACACTCTCTGTCAGCGATCTCAAGGAGGCAGCCGACCTGCTACCAACACTGGGACTACCGACGAATGCCCTGGACACAGCGGCAACCCTGCCTCACACTTGGAACCCGGCAACAACACGACCCTTTATACCGCGGGGTGCGAGACAAGATGAACGGGCAGCTGTCACTACCTGAACGGCCCCAGATAGGCTGCAGAGACGGGCCTCAACTTGCCTCACCACCGGAGCAGTGATTCCAGTTGCCGTTCTAGAGTCTCCCTGGACTTTACGTAAATAGACTCTGTTACCGTCTTCTTTTACTTTTTCCTTTTAATGCTGATGTTACCTACCAAGTTCAGATCCCCCCCCCAATGAGATCCCCCGCATTCCATCACTCTCCACACCACACATAACGGGGCACTGTAAGGCGCGCCACCACACCACCAGGTCTCACCCTCACAGCATCCGCAGTACTAGCGCCCTTTCCAGACAGCACCGCGGAAACTAACCATGTGGAGCCAACCACTGCCTAAAAAACCCTGCTGCAGATAGGGTCAGTCAATCCCGTTTATGCTACAGTCAATGTAGCTCACACTACAAAGCACTATAACATACAAGCCACACAGCTTATCAACACTTAACACACATGAGAGCACTACCCATGGCTTACAAACAAGGCTCATGCCCCCACATCCTATCTGGTTGGCACCACCCTTATGCTTAAACCTACACCCCTCGACACAATATAGAAAGGTACACTGCATGTATAGTGAAATGTCCTACGAAATCCATGCCTCTAACCATACCCAATTGCATATGTTGTCGGGCCACTACAAAACCGTATGTCCCTGTTTGCGTTCTCTACTTGTCACCAAATTGTACTAACCTGTCTATATAATCGTTATTGCATGCTTACATTAATGTTGGAACTGTATTAGGCTTAACTACTACCTCCCACTCGATTTTGTCTCAGGTTCAGGCTACCAACACACAAGACACAACATGCTCATATATTGTAGATATACCATCCTGCCCTACTGAGCATCATAGTTTTTTGTTTACTTAATTTGCTTCAACATAAGCCTGTTTAATTATTTTATTATTTTGATATCCCTCTCACTAGAATATTTCTCAAAAGGCATTCTACGAAACGAGGCTTCTCGCACTAACTAAACTACCTCGCCCGTAGTAAGCACTCACTTTCTCTTAGACTGCAATCTTCCACTCAGCAACTATAGACAAGCCTCTACCACCAAACAAAGTATACACAAATCGCTTAGATAGAAATGCTCCTGCTGTTTATGATATAAAAATTGTGCGGATCTTTCCTCATGCTGACCAATTGTTACCATATGTCTGATTATATACTTGTCAATGCTGTTGGGGCATGACGAGCCCGCTTGTTATACTTTCATGCACTCCAAAAATAAAGAATTAAAAAAATAACAATAATATGCACGAATAAGAACCAGGGGGCTGGAGGCTCAGCGGTGCCTGCACGTAAAAGTGTCCGCTTTTAGTGCACTGATTTTGGGCTGAGCACCGCTGGCCGTCCGGGGAGCTCCGTAACACCGCCACCTAGCGGCCGCTAAGTGTAACCGCGGCCACCCAGTAACAATCAATTAAGCTGCGGTTAACCGCAGCTTCAGGGAGGTAAATGGAGGGCACACTCCAGCTTCTGGGTGGCCAATTAACGGCGCCGGCCGGCTTCCCACGGCTCTGGGGAGGCTGAAACAAAGGCTGTTTGTTCGGTAGATAAAATCTACCGAACGGCAGTGCAGAAAGGGAGACATAAATCTTTATGCACAGTAAAATTAACCCTTTAGCTGCCGGTCCATAATCCAAAGGCAGCAGCCGGGCAACCAGGCTCCTCCAATGCAATGTGGCGAGATTGGTCTCGTCACAGACACAACAGCTGGGGCACACACAATATAATCAAATATCACGACCAAGTAGGGCTATCATATAGCTACGCATTTATTGTGTTTGTTGTGTACAGATGTGCGGGTTCTAGTGCGTGGTAGGCCCAACAATAAAGTTTGCGTGTCTAGAGCATGATATATAGCTTAGGCATGACTATAAATTGTTAAAGGGACACTCCAGGCACCCAGACCACTTCATTGGAGTGGTCTGGGTACCAACTCCCACTACCCTTAACCCTGCAAGTGTAATTATTGCAGTTTTTTTTAATAAACTGCAATAATTACCTTGCAGGGTTAACTCCACCTCTAGTGGCTGTCTACTAGACAGCCACTAGAAGGCACTTCCGTGTCCCTAGCACAGGTAACCTGTGCTAGAGCGTCGCTGGACGTCCTCACGCTGTGTGAGGACCTCCAGCGTCGCTCATTTCCCCATAGGAAAGCATTGAAAAGCATTTTCAATGCTTTCCTATGGGGAGCTCTGCCACGCATGCGCATTAGGTCTCCCCGGCCGGTGGGCGGGATCAGTCTCGCCCACCGGCCGACGCAATCACTGGGAGGAGCAGCAGCAGAGGAAGAAGCAGCGACTATGTCCCACGTTTTTACCCCTTCAGCAACCGGGGATTGGGGGGTGGGAGGGAAAGGGTTACTGCAGTGCCAGGAAAACTGATTGTTTTCCTGGCACTGGAGTTTCCCTTTAAGCTACATCGTTAGTCGTTGCAAGCTAGGCCACATGCATCTCTTATCTCTGCTAGGTATTTGTGAATCTATTTGGCTGGCAGTGTATTGACTTAGATTTCAAATGTTAACCCTCTTTCTGCATATACGTTGTATGTGTCGTTACGCTTAGGGCAGACGGGGGGGGGGGAGAGATTTAAACATGCTGGGTAACATTCGGAACATGTTATAGCAACTGAGCTGTATTGTTGCTTTCTTTTTTTTTATTCTTTATTTATTGCAAGGTCAGACACCATATTCAACAGAAACAATATAATACGAAAGCATATACGAACATATTCATATACCAACATTAAAATGAGGCAAGCAAAAGTGCACATTAAAATAACCGCCTATGAGCAATGTAGTGGATGAGTGCTTGTTGGCCATGAGAGTCCATATATTCATGGTGCCCCACCCTGTTTTGAAATATAAGTAAAACAAAAAAAATTTGACTGACTATAGTACGCCTGTTACTCTGACAAAGTGTCCAGAGTCATCGACTCGTGTAACTTATACACCGATTAGCTATATCAGCTATCTCCAACCTAGCGTACGGGTTCGCCTTTTTGGATGGCCTGTCGGACCTAGTTTAATCTGTAGGCGCCCTGTAAACCACCACAACTAGTGCGGGGTTTCGCTGACAAATTTGTTGTATTGGAGAAGTCAGTCAGAGTAAAAAGATATGATAGTAATAGATATAAGAAATGAAAATTAAATTCGGAAATATAGAGTCCCACTAAAAGAGATCAGATTGAGTGAGTTAGTCGATTCCAGAAGATTGTGATAGAGACAGGGGTATGGGGGAGTGAGCCCGCCCCCCCATCTCCTAATCGCCTACTCCGCTATCTATCCATGGGGCCCAGACCTTGTCAAACTTTTTAATGGTGTCCCTGACTCGCGCCGTTAGCTTATCCATGAGGAATTAATCTTTGATCTTTTGCATCACTATATTGAGTGGGGGGTCTCTCTCTGTAGCCACACTTGGGCTAGGGCCCTCCTGGCTGCCAAGTTCACCTTATGTAATACATTCTGTTCCACTCTGGACCAGTCCTCCAGTGGCCTGGCTAGAAGGAATACCCAAGGGTCTAGCTTAACCGCTCTATCAAAGATATCCCCCAATAGCTCCGCCACACGTTTCCAATATTTTCGTACCTCTGGACAATCCCACCACATGTGTAAATAGGTCCCCTTTTGGCCACAACCTCTCCAACAGATCTGTAGACATTTTATGCATCCTACAAAGTTTCACCAGGGTAGCGTACCACCTGAACATGGTCTTATAAGCTTGTTCCTGCATGGAGACACATATAGACGAAGTCGTCGCGGCTTCCCAGATCTCCTGCCAGTCAACACCCCCCAGTTCCTCACTAAGGTCCGCTTCCCATTGGGATATGTAAGTGAGCTCCCGTATTGTTGCTTTCTTATGTGATAAAAAGGTATTGAATAAAGAAAGTAAAATAACTGAGAAATTGTGGAAATAAATAAAAATATTAACATGGTGAGAGTGTCTTATCAATAGCTGTCCAGTGCTACTGGGCGCTAGAAATCCCACATGTGGTGGCCGCAGCATAGGGGTCTCGTCTGGGTTGTCTCGGTACAAAGGCTGTCACGTTTTCTAGGTCCCATCTGTGCGGTGGTCCGGCAGGATCGGTAGGTGCTGTGTGCTGCATAGCATCTTGAGGGAGTCCCAGCGCATGCAGCAGGACCTGTGCTCCTCGCAGGTCATAGACTTCATGTTTATCTTCACCCTTCGTGATGAATATGGTGCGGTTGAGGTGCCATCTGTATGGTATACCGTAATGTCTGAGGAGTGATGTAAACTGCTTGAGAGACCTCCTCCATGCTAGAGTGCCCCAAGATAGATCCGCAAAAAAGGATAGTGTCATCACTTCAAATGTGTATGGGGAGCAGTCTTTGACCGAATTGCAAGAATTGCTGCTTTATCCTTCCCTTGTTGAAAGCGGATTATGAGGTCTTGGGTGGCTGTCTTTGGGACCCTGAAGACAAAGTCCAGGTTGATGACCTTAGCCTGCTGAGGCGATAACAGCGCTGTCAGGAGCCTTCGTGCGAGGTCTGGCAGTTCGGCTGTCGGAATGTTGTCAGGTACACCCCTCACTTTCAGGTTATTCATCCAACGTGTGTCTTCCAGGGAGGCGAATCTCTGTTCAAATTCATAATTTCGGCTCTGTAGGCCTTTGATCTCCTGTTGTAATGAGGTAATGTGGGTAGTATTGGTCGCACAGGTGTTCTCCAGGGTGCCCAGCCTTCCTATCAGGCCCTGTATGCGTGCGGAGGTTAGCCATGTCAGACTGGATTGTGGTTTGGAGGTCTGCCAAAAGCTTCTTTGTCACTGGTGCTGTATCAGGGCTCGGGGGTTTGTATGCTGCTGCCGTCATACTAGGTAGGTCATCCGGGTAGTCGGCATTCTTGGGCCTAGTTGCTCCGTGAGCTTGTCTCCACATGACTCCGATGTGTAAGCCTTGTCTGGGCTGGTGTGGTTTCTGCTTTTTGGTCTTTCGACCCATGCTGATTCCCCAACTGCGTCTTGGTGTTTGCAGCTGTTGTGGTCGGTTTTTGTGGCCTGAATAGGGTGTTTATTGAGTTTATTCTCAGGAGCTCCAGTGCCATGCGACCGTTCAGCTCTGCTGCTCCGCCCCAACGCTATAGTGCTCTTGTCCCTAATTAGATTCGCTCCCTCTTTTGCTGTGTAAAAATCAGTTTTGAAAAAATGTTTTTAGTTACCTTTTTCCAGCACTGAGACTCTTGGTCTACCTTTGTAACGTCATTGAGACGGAGTCGCTTCCTTGTCACTGGTCCGTTTCGATCCTCCTCATAGAGCAGTATTGGGGACCTGATGCGCATGCGCAACGAGTGCTGTACGCATATCCAATTAAATACTTCTCATAGAAAAGCGCTGAATTCAGTACTTTCCAATGAGCTGCATTTGATGATGTTCGACTTACTCCTGGACATTGAACGTCACGTAACTTGGTCATTACAGTGGAAGCGACTCTAGTGGCTGCCAGTATGACCGTCATTAGAGGCGTGTTTCATCCTTGAAGATAACCATTGCCATTTATGCAAAATAGCCATGTTTTACTTTGAAGGATAACAACTGTTGGATCACTGCACTCAGACTACATAATTGAGATAAAAGTGATCTGGGTGACTTCTGGTGTCTTTTAATATGTTTGTTAATCAATACCATTTTGTTTTTTAATTCTTGTATATTGAAATGTTTGAAGAAATCCTTTGCCTATCATTACCACTCCTTCTCTCTGACAACCATATATTTGCACCTTCAGTTACCCCACCCAACACTCACTATTTTGCAAACATTGTTGCATGCAAAGTTATGTTTACCTACAGCATTTGCTCTTAGAGGATTTTGAAAAGCAATTACAACTGCAAATTAGTGAGCATTCGTTCAGATAACTGATAATCTGACTGAAGGTGCATAAAGATGTCTGTCAGAAAGGGGAAGTGGGCAAGGGAGTAAGAGATTTCTACATTAATGTTTCAAAATACAAAACAAAAATAAAGTTCGTATAACATAAAGATCATATTAAGATATTATATATTTAATTTTTTGAGTGATAAGTAGCATATCTTTTTTTTTGCTTTGTCGTCCACGGGTATTAACACAAGTTTGTCTTGCAACGACCGGTGTAAACATGATACAGCATTGATAGACAGTAGTGTGGCAGCCTAGTTATAGGCTCATTTTTATGAGATCAGTTAACATGTTACTTATTATATTATTAATTCTGTGTGGACTGATGGCATGTAATTCCTTTGCATGAGTTGCAGGGTGTGGCTTAAGAATGTGAGCTGCAAAAGGTGGATGTTGTTGGTGTAAAACTAATAACAGAAACCATGTGAAATTTTATTTTAATGGTCCTGCTCCCTATCGAGTTGTGGACCTCTGTGGTGTCTAGGTAGTAAGCAAGGTTAACTCAAGGCGAGGGCTTATGAATATGACAACTGTGGTGCAGGATGGTTATAGGACAGATGATCTTTGAAGAACAATTAACTAAATCGAGTTGCTATGGTGTCTCAAAATATTGAGTGGGGCAGCTCCACCAACTGTTATGTATGTGGGTCAAAAAGATCGGAGCTGTGGGGGGTGGACATAGTCAAGGAAGTAGCATATCTTTTAAAGGTATACCGCCATATTTTCTATTTAAAATTAAGATACCTTTATTATAGCCTTCATGTGCATTATTTTACATAGACATAAGAAAATACCTATTTTCAGTGCTTACTCTGGATTACCTTTTCTTGTCTGGGGATTGGCCATCTTAAAATAAAACAAACGTTAAGTGCCTTTTGTCTTATTTATGATGTTAATATTTTGTTTTACAAACAATTTTCCTTTAAGCAACACATTCTCAGGTCTCACAACAGCCGTAACTGGGGACCAGTTAGTTAATGATTGTTGATAAAATTTTTGTGTACATTTTTTTTTTTTTTTGAATTATACACTGAATTGCTCCTAATCTGCACATTTGTGTAAAACTATTTCTAGAGCTGCTGGGTGTACATAGCCCAGCCTCAACTGGTGTTATGGCTAAGGCAGAGAATACACATTGCCTTAGTCATATCAATTCATAATAACAATGACTTGTGATAGGCTGAAAGTGGTCAGCTGACACTATCAGCCAATCACTGCATTAGCCTGAGCAGCACACAAGACTGGTGACCTCAGCCAAACCAATGCTTTCCTAAAGGGAAGCATTGGGAGGCTATTGTGCATACATGGCAAAATAATACGCAGTATTAATTAGATGGTCTCAATGAGACCATCTGATTGAAATGTCCAAGTCTCTATTTTTGGCTATTTCATGGCTATTTTTATACAGAAGAGCCTCTAGTGGCTTTAGAGAGCTTCCATTTCTCTGTCTGGAGCAGTGGACACAGGGAGCAGCAACCGGCAGACCCATGGTAAGATGCCAAACCATTCTATAATGGTTTGCCTGCTTACAATGGGGGGGGGGGGGGGGGAGGGAGAGGGTCACATGACACTCCTGGCACCATAATTGCATATAAGAGGCAGCTGCAGGTGCTTGTGTGAAATTAACAAACAATGAGAATTTTATTTAAAAGTAAACACACTTTGCAATAACGGAAGCTAAAACAATTTTGTGTACTGTGAGTCCCAGCCAAGGAATTTGTGGATAGGGCTGCATAAACAAAATTATTTATAAATCAATGGTAAGACCTCACCTTGAATATGCAATTTTGGGAACCACTTTTAATTAATTATTGCAGAACTAGAGTGCAGAGTTGAGCTACAAAATTAATAAGGGGTATGGAGAACTTTAGCTATGAAGAAAGGCTGGAAAACTGAATCTTATTGTTTAGAATAAAGGTGCCTAAGATATGAAAGCACTATACAAATGAAAGCACTATACTGACAGGGTGAGTACAAACTGCTAGTTGCTAACCCGTTCATTAGCAGGAATAGACAAAAGGTTACCCATTGAGACTGGAAGAAAGGCCTTTTCACTTACAGCAGAGGAAAGGGTTATTTGCAGTAAAACAATAAATATGTGGATTTCTCTACTTAAAAATGTTATCTTATTTAACTCATGCTCCTTTGTCTTCTATAGACCAATCAGTCTGCTATGATTAATAACATTAGAGCAACAGGCATAGTTATACACTGGGCATCCCCTGCAGGCATTTCCTGTGCTCTGGAGGAGCTGGGACAGCACTGAGTTTTATACCGTCTATAACTGTTCCTGTAGCTCTGCAATTAAGGATGACTAGACTATAGAGGACACTGGCTAAGGCTCCTGGTACTTAGCTCTCCCCACATTCCACCTAAGCTCCAAAAAGGTACATAAGTAAGCTCATTTGGGCAGGGTCCTCCTCTAACTATTTTTTATTTGTATCATTATGTAAATGTCTAATTTATTTTTTTTATTTTAATTTTATATTCTTTATTTTTGCTCTGCTGAAAAATACATAGTTGCCTGCAGTGCCACAACAGCATAAACAAGCTCAAACACCTCATATGTAATGGTATAAAAGCATGGCATTTGAAAGGTCAGCACATTTTTTAAATTAATAAGTAAGAAGGTAAGCTTGTTGTACTTGAATATAAACTAAAGCTAGGGTAGGTAGCAGAGAAATCAAGTAGACATGAGATAATCACAAGCGGGGAGGGTTGCCAGTCGCCATGTTAAAAATAGTTATTTAGTGCGAGAACAAGAGAAAGCATTTATCATCATGGATATGACAGTAGGTAAGTTAGGATCTTGTTACCCAATCTGACCGCTTTAGGTATTAATAGTGACACTAAGCCTCAAGCTTAAAAGAAAAATATCAGCATGACATATAATAAAAGCATATTTATTTTCTTCCTAACTGAGAGAGTGTCCGCGGTACATGAGTAGGTCATCAGAAGTAGTCACCCGATTCCACAGGCATGCCAGAGTAGAGAGACCAGCTCCATACCAGAAATTCTTTTCTTTACTCTTCCCAACCAAGTGTGTCAGAGCTTGCGTCCTCCCCACTCGGTTAAGGTATTTATAGGCCTGGAGCATTTGCGGTCCCGTGGTCCTGCCCATCCGGCGGTACGTGAGAGAGAACTCCGGGTCAGGTTGGTAGTGCTGAGGTTGAGGGGGCCCGGTGCTCTGCATTGGGTGCGAACAGTGGCTCCTGCGTGAGTGTATTAGTTGGAGAGCTGCTAACCTCCGCTTTGGTTTCTTGCACTTTTTCCCTCCAACCGCCATTCTAGGCTTTTTGGTGCGTGAAGCCTGCTGCTTGGGTAAGGGGTGATTTGATCACTGAAGGACTGGTTGAGCTGCCCGGCGTTCCAGTGTTCGTCAGAAGGCAGTAAAGATAGCTTCCAGCCTGTTCTGTATATCAGTCTGGGAAACATGCAGATGGAGGGGACACGTGGCTTCCACCATGATTGTGGAGTCGCTAGTCTGGTTGTTGAGGAGTAGAATTGTGTCCTGTTCCTCTCTCAGATCAGGGTAGCTTGCCTGAATGGGACCGTGATCACCAAAATCGGTCCAAGGGTGGGGGGGAGGGGGTAACGGGGTGCTTGCCTCACTAGTAGTAGTCGATGTATCGCTCCAGAGCGGGGGATCGGCCGCCTCCCCCGCCCGTTGCCCAAAAGGCCGCATGCCTCTTTTAGTGTGGCAATTGGGCTCCCAATGAGTTACCAACCTCAGTAACATTTCTCAGCCAGGTCAGGAGTCTGATGAGCTGCCAGTTGCTGCCCAGGTCGTGCTGTATGGGGCTTTGGAATGCTTTTTATTCCAAGATTGTTTAGGAGCTTGAGTGAAACACTTCTCTTCTCCATGACAGTTGGGCCCCGTCCCCTCGTAAATGTCCAATTTATTGTAAAATTTCCCCCTTTCATAATATTGTAAAGTGCTGCAGAATAGGTTGGCGCTATATAAATACCAATAACAATAATAACAAGTACCTAAAACATGCACCCCCTACTGGACATGTGCCTACTCTGCCTAGTGGGAATTCTGTACATGTCTGGTAGCACTGTTCTGATACAGGATTTAAACACTACATTTATAAATATAGTAAGCATCCCCCTTGCAATCAATCTTTCATAACTACAACAATCAGATATGCAATGCTGAATTCCTGTGACAATTATAGTGTCACAGAAATTCAACATTGGTCCCTAGGTCCCATGCTACGATTTTTTTTTTTTCCTGCTCCAAAAGCTCTGCACTACATTGCTCTATCTATCTACTGTTGTTGCATGGCTAACATGGACCACAGAATGTTTATTAAACATACACTAACACAATTGTTATGCATTTTAGAACTTTGGATAATGCAATTAGCTTTAATTTTTTAATAACAAATGTCATCCAAAGTAAAGGAGATTAAGTTTTGGATGAAATTGTCTCAATTTTTTGGACTGCTTTTTTTGACAGCTACAACGTCAGCCTTTAGTAAATAATTAAGTAATCTGCAGCAATCCACTAATTATTTTCAGGAGTTAAAGAGTGCAGCTCACAGTTACACGTAGCCAGGATACAGTCTTGCACAGTATAATAACCTAGTTACAGATAAATGATGAATACCACATGTTTTGAATACCACAGTATATATTAAAAAGAAAAACCGTATCCTGGATCCCAGAAGGCAGAGTCGTCAGCATTATTTCACTGTAACAATGCTGGATTTTGACACACCGATGACTTTATGCGCATGACAAAAAAAAAACTAAATGCGAAGTTGATATTTCTAGTGATGGGGAATTTTGGAGTATTATCTAGCAGACCTTTGTTATTGGTGGGGATAAATGTTATTTATCTTGCACACAAGGAGTCTCTGCCAGTGTTAATTTTGGCAGCAAATTTCAATGTAGTTTTAGTCAAAGTCTTTTGACTAAAATGCAGTTTTAGTTGTATTTTAGTCATCTTAATTGTTTTCGTTTTAGTCTAGTTTTAGTCGACTAAATCTCAAAAATTTTAGTCGACTACAATTGTTAGTCACTAAAATTAACACTGGTATCGACTGCCTAATGTAGAATATGAAGTAAAACAAAACCTATAAAAGAAATCCCCCAAGAGATTGTTTTTCTAGTCCTACCTAAACAGCAGATACACTTCCACCTTTTAGCTGCTGTTCCTTTCAAAACATATTTTAGTTGAAACTCAATTTATGTCAAGCAGACATCAGGTGTACCAGGCTCTCCAATGCCTTCTTCAAATAAAATGTTCAAAAGATGTTTTTTTTAATTTCTACCTAGTTTTTGCTCTGCTTATCACAATCCTTACAGATATTTTAGGGTATCATCATATGATCCAACAGGCCCAAAGTAGATTTTCCTACTAAAGCATGAGCAAAGTCTTAAAGGAACTCAGTAGCACTATGAATACATATGTGTATACCTAACACATGCTTAGTTTCAGTGTCCCCTCAGTTATTGTATTTAAAACTGCAAAAAATTACTTACCTTCTCTCCAGTGCTGCCTCTCTCGGTGCTACTGCTGCCTCCAGTATGGCAGCCCAATCCAATGCTCCTCATAGAGGAGCATTGGGGATTTTAGGCGTGTGCAAGGTGCTCAGTGTGATGTGCCTATCAATCTGCTATGAAGAATCGTTGAAGGCAATGATTCTCTATGGCAGACCATGATGGCACTGCTCATGCGCGTGTGATGTCATGGTATGTGTGACGAACTGAACCTCGTCACGGGTTCTTGGAGGGGCCTGCTGGCCAGCCTCCTGCCTCAGGACTATAGGCCCTGCTATAGACCTCGCCCAATGCACTTTAAAAGGCTCCGTTCATATGTACGTTTGTACTCCAGAAAGAGAGACCGACCGTTAGCCCTGATTCCCTGGAACTGTTTTGGGCATAGGACCATGTAAACGGTCGGTCAAAATTATGACTTCCATGGAAATCCTGAATCCCTGAACCGATCTGGGTGATTTCTGGATATGTTGGTCCCCCAGATCAGGGCTATCAGGGGATGTGACTTTCGTGGGGGTTTCCGTGTGTTTTGGGGGTACTTTCGGGATGCTGTTAAATGTATGTTTTCTGTGCGTTGAGTTTAGTATAGTTCTTGACTCAATTATCTCCCAGGCACAGAGGAGGGATTATTTTGTTTTATGTGGGAGTGTCCTGGACCCAGGGGCGTATTAGCCGTGAGGCAAACAAGGCATTTGCCTTGGGCGGCATTTTCCAGGGGGCGGCAAAAAAAGCCGCCCCCAAATGCCCAAGGCAAATGTCTTGTTAGCCTTGCGGCTAACAGACATGCCGGCGGGCTCCTGGGCGGTGCTGGTGGGCGGCCAGCGAGGGAGCACTTCCCCTGAGCTATCTGCTCAGCTCCCTCGCCAGCCGCAGAGTGAGGCTGGGAGGCGGAGCCGGAATATGACGTCATATTCCGGCTCCCAGCCTCACTCTGAGGCTGGCGAGGGAGCTGAGCAGACAGCTCAGGGGAAGTGCTCCCTCGCCGGCCGCCCACCCGCCCGCCAGGCAGTGCCGCCCGATCGCCCAGCAGCCACTGGACCACCAGGGAGGAAGAGACACCCCCCCCCAGCATTCCCAAAGGTAAGGAGGCTGGGGGGGGGGGGGTGTTAAATAAAAAAAAAATGTGGTAAAATTTTTTTTACAAAAAATGTGGTAAAAAAAAAAAAAAAAAAATGTGGTAAAAATAAATTTAAAAAAATGTGTTAATGTGGGTGGGTGAGTGTGTGTCTGTTAGTGTTTGTGTTTGTGTCTGTTAGTGTTTGTGTCTGTTAGTGTTTGTGTCTGTTAGTGTTTGTGTCTGTTAGTGTTTGTGTCTGTTAGTGTTTGTGTCTGTTAGTGTGTGTGTCTGTCTGTTAGTGTGTGTGTCTGTCTGTTAGTGTGTGTGTCTGTCTGTTAGTGTGTGTGTCTGTCTGTTAGTGTGTGTGTCTGTCTGTTAGTGTTTGTGTCTGTCTGTTAGTGTGTGTGTGTGTGTCTGTTAGTGTGTGTGTGTGTGTCTGTTAGTGTGTGTGTGTGTGTGTCTGTTAGTGTGTGTGTGTGTCTGTGTCTGTTAGTGTGTGTGTGTGTCTGTTAGTGTGTGTGTCTGTTAGTGAGTGTGTGTGTGTGTCTGTTAGTGAGTGTGTGTGTGTGTGTGTCTGTTAGTGTGTGTGTGTGTCTGTGTCTGTTAGTGTGTGTGTGTGTCTGTTAGTGTGTGTCTGTTAGTGAGTGTGTGTGTGTGTGTGTGTGTCTGTTAGTGTGTGTGTGTGTCTGTTAGTGTGTGTGTGTGTCTGTTAGTGTGTGTGTGTGTGTCTGTGTGTCTGTTAGTGTGTGTGTGCGTGTGTCTGTTAGTGTGTGTGTCTGTTAGTGTGTGTGTCTGTTAGTGTGTGTGTGTGCGTGTGTCTGTTAGTGTGTGTGTGTCTGCTAGTTTGTGTCTGTTACTGAGTGTGAGTGTGTGTCTGCTAGTTTGTGTCTGTTACTGAGTGTGAGTGTGTTTCTGTTAGCTAGTGTATGCGTATCTGTCAGTGAATGTGTGTGTGTGTATTTAGAATGCGGGGCGGGGGGAAAGGTTGGGTGGGGGTGGCGCGGGGGGGGGGGGGGCACCTGAGTTTTGTCCTGCCTAGGGCAGCACAAAACCAGGATACACCACTGCCTGGACCTGAGAGCCAATGTAGTCGTGTGTATGTTTTTACTGTAGTCTACTCTCAGGTCCAGTGGGGAGTACCCCTTGCATGGGGACCTGCATATAAGGCCAGTTGTGACTGCCATTAAACAGAACATTTTACTCTTTCATGATGTCTAGGCTCATGCTTGGGGGATTAAAGAGCTATATTCACTCTTGGGATTGCTATAATCACTATACTCCCTTGGATTACAACACGTCTGCTTTGCTCTCTGGGCTCGGAGAGGTCTACCCACTGGAAGTTGGATCCTGGTCTCCAGGGTGGGTGGAGGACAGTGAGACCCCAAGCTGCGGCAGTTTGTGGGCTTTACGGTGTTATGGTGTCCGGTGCGGTGCTTATGGTACTTAAGGATTACTAGGAAGCAGCGATTGACAGAGGTACCCGGTCGGGGTGCCAGGCGATCTGTCACAGTATGCTAAGTACCAAGAGGGCTTGAACAGGAGAAAAAAGACCAGTTCCTTAAGTCTTTTAACTGATCATTGACAAAAACCCCTCTGGCCAATTTACCATCTTGTTTATAATAAATAATGTGAATAAACAAAGAAACTCAACCTCTGAAATATGCTCCTATTTTCTTTTCAAGTAGATATGGCCCATCATTCCACCATAGAACTTTTTGTTATTTATTGAGGAAATTATTGAAATAAGTGACAAATTTACCTTGCAGACAGGATGGCTTGCTGGTCATTGCCAGTGCAGATGTCCTGGGTAATATATGGGTTAGAGGCACAAGATGTTCCGAGCCGGGTATAGTTAGGTTTGCAAACTGTTAGGAAAAATGGAGCATGGTATCCGGTAGCAAGCTGAATTACGTCAGTGACCAAGGCAGTGGCACACAGCCCGAAGACATGGACACCTAGGTATGTGCAGAGAAGTTGATATTTTAAGGACAATGCACACAATCACTTTTTCCCCACTTACTCCCAAGTCACTTACCCACAAAACGCACTGTTCTGCGTAGAAAAGAATTGAAATTGCAGCCTCCTGCGTTGATACTTCCCTCAGAACTTCCACGACCCTTGAGTTTGGACTGGATACAGTATAGGACTCCTTCGCCAATCATAATCTAATGGAAAGATAGAAAGATTTGCGAATAAAGAGTATCTAGCCTCCCATCTCTACACCACCATGGCATTTTGATAATTTACTCACAGATGCAGCAGGGGCAGCAAATGCAAGACTAAGCAACATGAGAAGCGGAATCAGTTCCTCATTGCTCTCGACATATGGCATGGAGAGTGAACGGTCATGGCACTGGAACCCGCCTTGCGCTGGACGGAATATATCTGTCAGCTCCAGGAAGTACAAAGAAACTATGGAAGATGCTACAATGGGTAGCTGAAATAGAAAAAAACGTTAAAGGAATAAGTAAGCTTTCTGAATGTGTTCTGCAATTAATATATTGTTAAAACTATTTGTCCAAAAGATAAATGAACCAATCACTTGAATAATGAAACTAAATAAAAAACAAATGGATTCATGGGCAAAATCTGGTGCATCTCATCTAGGTCTATAGGGATTGACAAGGACGAGGTTTCCCAACAGGCACATTAGGCACATGCCTGATAGACGTGCCACAGAGGCCTACTCTGTGTGTTAAATGACAGCCGTCCATGGTGTTCTGCCATCTTCCCAGACTTTCCAGTTCAGTAGTCCTAGTAGTTCTTTTATTCATAAAAACATACATCATTATTTCGCCTCAAGACTATTTGTCGACAGCTGTTGATAAAACACCTTATGGCACCAAACATGTTCAGCATTGTGTTTCTATATTTTGTCTTCTGTGCTGCAAACAAGTGGAATATAGTAAATAATATTTAAGTTTCGAAGCCCTTCTGACAAAGCAACTGGTGCAAAATACAATCTAGAAGATATTTGTCCTATGGACTCAACTGGCAGCCCTGTCTTGCACTGCTATGGATTTACTGTTTGCCCAGTTTTGTTTTCTTTCCCCTTCAAATGTAAATAACTTTTTTTTTTTGTATATCGTGTCACCTCGTGTAACCCATAAGAGGAATGCAGGAAAACTGTAAAGTTTGGCTGCACACAATAAAAACACTCAACAATATCCAGTTAACAGACAGATGGAAAGGATAGTGTTAGAATGTCGGTTCCAAGAAGCATTAGGAAGCAGATATTGGCTGCTGAAGTACATGTATGCTGGCAGAAAAAAAACAAATCAAAATGCAAATATTATTAAACTTGCCATATTGAACCTTGTGTAATTATCCCCAAAATACCTGCTATACAAGGCTTCAATTTAAACCTAAGCACTCCCTTACCGTAAACTACCATAACATTAAATCTTAGGCCCTCTTATTGCCTACCTTCAGTTATACAATCATAAAAAAGCTAGCTGCTACAGTCACATGTTTTTGCTGCAGTTTAATTGTTATGTTCACATGACCACAGAATCATTATTGTATTGCTAATGTTTAATGGACATTTTATATGCACTTTTATAAACAGTAGTGAACCAGGTCAGATAGCTCCACAGCAAATTGGACGCAACCTCAAAACCATTTCCAGAACAAAGAGGACACAAAGTTTTACATTCACAATCTTTCATGCCCAAATAACAAGGGGCCCACTCCTAAGCGGCACTCATTGGTGGCCGAACTACCCCTCCATATTGGGGCCTCAGTGGATCCATTGGAGCAAGGGGACTTCTAGAGGGAGTAGCAGTTTGCTACTTCAAACAAGGAGTCATAGTATATTTTTTATTCATTTAATTGTTTTTAACATTGTCATACTGACAGTGACTAGAGGTGGATTTTACCGTTTAATGTAAACATTGCAGTTTCTAAAAAAAAAAACACATTGTTTTACATTGCAGGGTTAATAGGATAGGGAGACTGCACTCAGAACACTTAATTAAGATGAAGTGGTCTGGGTGGCTATAGCCATACCTTTAGTCACCATGGATAGCAGACTGGAGTCTCTCTGTTTTCCCTCAATCGCTGACAAGGATGAGCAGCACAGGAAGGAGAGGGAGCACGATTCATTAGTGGAAGTCTGAGTGTCTGTCTGTATATATGAGTATGGAATATTTATTTTGTATGTGTCCCTTGATGTGTATGTGTCTGTGTGTGTTGCAAACCAGATGTGTTTGTGATGGGTATGAGTGATCATATATGTGTGGTTAATTAAATATTTTTGGCAGAACCTGTGAGTAGTTAGTTGTGTGTTTGGTAATGTAAAGGAAAACTGTCATCAGTTTTTCACTTCTCTCTTTTTAATTCTTTATTTAGTTACAGGCATTCACGTGATGCAATATCATTACAGTGAGTACGAATGGGCTTGCGATATTATGAAACAGCCATACATAATACAGTGCTACTTTTGACAAATTCATCTTCAGTACATAGGGGTTTTATGCTAGAGGTTTGAATGTGTTTGCTTGTAGATCAGAAGATAACACAAAAATAAAAGAGGTTTGTGAACCTTAAAAAGAATAAACCTCAAGATTGGAAATTTTAATAATGCAGAGGGTTGGCAAGATCCTTGTGGGCCCAACTCCTGAGTGCATCATTGGCTATGATATTACTCCCATGGAGCCGAAAACCTTGTGAAATGTGGGTAAAGTGTTCCTGACCTGCGCTATCAACTTGTCCATTGAATAGTTATTTTTGATCTTAGAGAAACCTGTGACATGAACAGGACCTCGTGCTTCAACCTTGATTGTGCCATAGACCAGCGTGCTGCTAGGTTGATCATGTTGAGGAGCATTTGTTAGTGAATTAGTGAATAGTCAAGATAATTAAAAAATAATATATATATTTAAAAAGTGAAAATTTGATTACAGTTGTCCTCTAAAGCTAGTCAGGGAAATGTTTAGGACCAAAAAAAAAAAGTGCAGTACTGGCACGCAATAAACCTGGTGGTGCTAGAATTCAGGCTCAAATGTTTGCAAACCAGCTGTGCCTCCACTGGAATATTTTCATATTGGGAAGCTTCACCATGAATTAGAGCCCGACAGAAGAAGAATGTACTTCAGTTTACAATGTGACATTTGTACCATCAGCGCCTACTTCTTTGAGCAGTTACAGTGGTAGCCCTTTACAGGACCTGAACCACTTGTGCTAGCTCACACCATCTGTGACACTTGTATTGTCTCCAGCAGTCACAAACTGTTTCCTTAGCAATTTCAGCACCTGAGACTTAGACATCAACAGTGACAGCATCTTCTACAGCAGTGTTTCCTAACAATCCAGGTTTTGGATTTAAAACCGCAAAATACATAAATCCTGGATTGTTGGTGGGCCATGAGGGCTGGTTTGAGAACCACTGTTCTACAGCACTCATTCCAGTGACTATAATGCAGTGTGTAACTGGAAATTTATAGGAGGGAGCTGAGACATTCCACGAGCAATGGATGTAATTGATGGGTTTGGGTTGTGACATCTGACCATGAAGAAGAAAACAATCCAGCATTCCATACTGAAACCTTATAGAGATACCACACACAAATGGATTAATGGGCAATTTGATTTAAGAAATATGGGAGCAGAATTAAATATCTTTGTCTGAGATCTGAACCTACCGAGGAAGGTGAGAAATACATCCAAGAGAACTACCACCTGTGTCCCTCCAGCGTCTGCTCTCTCAAAAAAGGAGTGACTTGGTTCTCATTAAATTCACTAGATTCAAGGTGATTCCAGGGTGATATAATGGGAAACAATCTATCGTAACTAATGCTAACTGGAGCATTCACGTAGATATACAATATTGTAAAGGTGGAGTTAGTATTTTTCTTATGAAGACTGTTTCATAGCAACTTAGAATGGGTGACATTTATAATTTTAGCAGATGTTTTGCACAGTCTAATTTAGCCTAAATAATTTTTACTAATACTATTTGAATATCTACCCCCATCTTGCAATAAATAAATAGTTTTACTTACCATGCATTCCTCATTGCGATGCTAGTCTTACCTCCTTGGCTGGGATCATCAGTCTTCAGGATCTCTGCCAATTTAATACTTCCATATAAGGAAGCATTGGAAGGTTGATGTGCATGCGCAGCAAATCGCTGCACTGGGCCAACCAGCATCACTTTATAGAGAGGAACCAAATGGACACATCTCTACAGGGAGTGCTTAGCATCTCCATGCAGAGCCACTAGAGATGGACTAGAGGAGGAGGGTGTAGTGGTTCTGATGCTTGGAGTAACCAATTCAGAAAAATAGGGTCCTTCATTTTCTCACTGAGATGTATCAGATAACCAAAGTTTAAACTGTACTGATATCTCATTTCCTCAACAGGTATGTGAAAATATATGATATGGGATTCACATGTACTACGTGATGTGTGTATCTGACATTCCTTCATAACTCCATGGCCTTCACAATATGCATCAGGGAGGTACCTTACCTTACAATATTTAGATAATAAGCCTTTGTATATATGACAGTTAACATATTTCTATTTCAGCCTTAAAATTGATAATAATATGAAAATATATAGTTTAACCGGGATGGGGGTGTTTTATGACAGTGAGATGAAAGCGTTAAACATTACTAGTCTGTATGTCTTTCTTAATTTCAAATGTTCGAAGAGACACTTTGTTTTGGGGAATGACCAATAATCAGAACTCTTCTGTGAGTTTTTCATGATTTTCTTACCCAATTTATTTTAATACACTAACACATTTTTAACAACATCCACTACTTGCCATGCCATGAGTGGGGGCATGCATACTAAACAGCAAGTCAATGGCTATTCTCTGTAAAAAAAAACAAAAAAAACCAGACTTACCGTACCTGTTCTAAATCTTCTATTCTTCAGTTCTTAAAAAAGGTCAAATTAATATCCATAATACAAGACACACCCAAATTCACAAAAAAATCTGATGGAAAAAACATAGGGCTTTTCCCACTATACAAGCTCCCCGAGGGGCGAACTTAGATTTATTTTATTGCAATGGGTTAGGTTTTTTCTGTCTGTTTTTTATTTTTATTTTATTGCGCCGCATATTAGGGGTATTAAGTTGCCCTTTTTTGGGGGGCTGAAGATAAGATTTTCAAAAAATAAGTATTAGTTTTCATTTTATAGGAATGAGTTTAATGCGTGCCACCAAGGGTTAATACAACTATTTATCTGTTGGCTGCTATTACTAGCAGGCCATAGAGATTAACAGTCAAACAAAATTCAGTGCCAGCAAACGTTTTTACAAATTTTCGGTCAAACCTATTAAACATGAACTTCAGTCAGATGGAAAAAAAATAAAAATTAATCTGACAGAATGAACTAAAACAATGACAATTTTTCTGGTATTTAGTTAATACTGCCCTTATTACAACTATATAATTTTTAGATCATTGCTTTTCGATAATTGTCCCCTCAATTATGCTGCCGTTTCTTTGGGAGAGTGGAGTATGTGTTGTGCAGCAGTTCCTTGTCCTTGTATAAAGATTGAGACTATCTAACCCCTATTTTGCTGAGAAAGATATAGAGGAGAGGAACAGTCCAGAGTCTCAGGAGTATGTAAACCACACGGAACTTGCTTATAAATGATCATGAGCAATTCTTTAATAGACTTCAAAGCACCATGACCACTTCAGTGAATTCAGTATTTTACTTTGAAAGCTACACATATGGAGTTTACCTTAGCTGCCAGAGGTGTAACTCCATGTCCAGCATCATTGGGGTGTCATTAGTTCTGGCCTGGCTAATGTCAATTATGTGCACATTTTTTAGATTGGCATCTGCAGCCCTGTACAAGCTGGAAGCTCGACAATAGAGGAGCAAGGAGCCTGGTGTAGACCCATGTAAGAGGGCAAAACCAATTGGGCCAGGGTACTCCTGACATCATACAAATTACAGTAGGTTGCAATGGTTAAAATGTTTGGAGTAACCCTCTAAATGTTGAGGACTTCTGGCTTACAGAAACTTTGTAATATCACCAACATCTTCTACTGGACTTACAACCAAGATCTCACGTCCCATCGTGAACTTAAAAGCAAGCAATATAAAACACCAACACAACAATCAATTATACTGTCTATCTGCATGCCTATCTATCTATTGATCAAATGCAGAAAGTACTGCTCATTTTTATAATTTTGTTAGCAGAAATCCTAAAATGCTGTCCATATCTCCACTCTCATACCATCTTGAGCATCAAGAAACCAATTGTTAGAAAGGGTTGACTGTCATTTCGAACAAAATGTCTTTTTTCTCCCCCTAAATTGCAGGTTATCATTGTATCACCTGCAACAACTGTTAATCTTTGGCTTAGAGACATTCCTCATTGTCCATTAAGACAGTGTTTTATAGAGCGTGACAAGGAATCTTTAAACGTCATTACCTCCCCCTCTTTTTACCTTAGAGATACTTGTGAATCTTTATTTTAACGAGGGGACTAATCTCTTTTGAATGAGTTATCACACACCCCTCTATGCTTTAGATGGTCACCATGGTGATCATCTGTCTCAAAAATGCAGTTTATAGGGAGATAAGGGTTCTTTTATACTGTGTGTTTTATCCACAGTCACAGTTTGCTCACTACCATAAAAAAATACCACATTGGGCATAGGGGCTTCAAATAATTCACCATAGTGCACACACAACTCCTCTTGTGTAAAGGAGAGATTCTTATTTTTTAAATTAGAGGTCACATGCCCAGGTAGCAATCAGACAATCACACTGGTAACTGTGATCACCTAATAACACCATATTTACAGGCAATAAAGTCATGGGGATGGAGTAGCTTTGCCTGTTGCTCCACAATATGCAAATAAACCTAAGGCTCTTTATTTGATAGATAAAAGATTTGTATTTGTATACAATAATTGTTTTGGGGTGCTATTATTAGTAGAGTCATTATATCCATGGTACCCCTTTTATCAGTCTCACAAAGAGTCCAAGTAGTAATTCTTCTTATGGGCAGGCTAGTAGCAAGCCCTATTATAAAACATAAAAAAAAATGCACCTTTGGCTCAATAAGCACTACCTTCCTTGTGTTTCTGTAGCCAGTCCACGACAGAACAGGTTGACATCAGGTAAAAAATTGTAATATACTCCGCAGATGTCAAAAAGGCTTGATGATGTCACAATGATGAAGCTTGTTGATTTGGTGCCAAAACATGAATTTCTGCACAGGAAATTTAGTTTGAAATAAATGTAATACAGCAGTTGGTTTTCCAGCTGCCTGTCTGCTTTGAGTGGCCAGGGTGTGTCTTCGGTGGATTCTTGGTTGACAGTCTGTCAGTGAGGTTTTAAACATACATTCCCAGTTTTTCAGTCTCCGGACTACAGTAGAATTAATTGTCCTGTACCCAGATATGGGCAATGATAATGAAGAAGATTTGGTGGTGTCCGCAATAAAACACATTTTATGTCTAATCAAAGCAATCAAATTTATGATGGTAGCAGTTTGATGAATAGAGGTGTAATAAGATTGTATTTCATCATTAGTAAGATGGTACAAATATGTTCCAGTCCATCCATTTTCTAATGAACTGACGAAACAGGAATGGAATACAGAGAGAACCTCTACAGAACCTTATTTTAACACCCAGAGATTCCAACAAATCTTAACTATGGAGAAACAATAAGTTTTTATGGAGCAAAAACCACCCAAAGTGGATGTTGCAATATCCAAATTAGCAAAGCAAACTATTTTTTGCTGGGCGATGGATTGTAAGTCATAAGAACAGAGCCTATGTGGTGGCATGTACCCAGGGTAAGATTCTTCTGGCTGTATCTGTATCAAGAGCTCAGAAACACTGACTATCTCAGCTGGAAATGGCTATAAAGATGAATACTCCAAGATTTTGTATTTTCAATTATTGGATGCCTAAGATGGCAGTTGACTGTGATGCTTCACAAGAGTCACTGACGTTGGCCACCACTGCACCATTGCTTTAGTGGATGGTGCTCTTTATGGACCCTATCTGGACCCTATCTGTAATCCCACATCATCAGCCTGCCCTGTTAGGACCAGTAAAGTTTTTGGGAAAAAAGGTTAGAAGTTAGAAGATAGTCCTTTGTTCCTTATCATGAAATATATCATGCAATGTACTCTTATTTTTTATGACTCTAAAATCAGATGAATAGTTCAGGCTGGCTATGGTTCTAAATCTAAAAATGACACTTTTATAAGGAATTTGGGTCCAAAAGATTGGATAGTTTTGTTGGCCCTCTATGATTGTTTTGTACAAGCAGCGCAATAACACTGGTATTTCTTGTGCCCGGCAGAATGGAAGCCTTGAACATTTCCAGTTCAAGGTGGAATCATTTGGGCTGGTTTTTGCCCATTAGGTATTTACATCTGTCATTATCATATACTATCTAAGATGATAAAGAAACAAAACAGATTCAGTGGGTAAACTCTACTACAGTATTGTATATTAACCAACAAAGCAGGTATATGATTCTCCGCAGCCTAGCCCTCTAAGTTCTGGAGAGGTTAGAATCATGAATAATGTAGTGGACAATATAATAGCTTATATTTGCAGACATTTACAATAGGGAACTGGATATTAAATAATGGAATTTTCAAAAGTAGAGAATGGCCTGTCAACTTATCAACTTTATGGTAAAACAGATAAAGTGCATATAGATAGAGAGGTTGAGTTCACTGAATACTGGGGACAAAATTGGATGAGCTGGCCTACATTTTCCTCCAGTTTCAATAATATCATGGGTTCTACAAAAGGTCAAGTCAGAAAAGGCTTGTGTAATATCAACCACATCCTTTTGGCTAAAAGGGCATAGTTTCTGGATGTACTACACCTGCACAGGGGCCAATATTGACTACTGCCTCAAAGATCAGGGGTACTGACCGTTTGGGAGAGGCCAGTATTGGTACTAGACTGCATCAGTTTTGCTGCATGGAAATCTCTGAAATGGGGCAGGATCCCTACGAAACATGTAAGGCATTAGAATTTTGAAAGCTCATGGTAACAGACGTGATGGTGCCGCTGCCAAATTCAGACACAAACCGGAGATTGATCCGAGAGATCCGAAGGAGTACCTCAGAGTGAGGTCTGAGGTGGAACGCACGCCAACCTCCCCGGCGGCTAAGACGCAGGACAAATTATAACTCCCACATATCTCATCCATCCACAGGATCCTACTAGCAGGTTACATTGACTGATACTGAGCTTATTTTTGCTTTATGATCACATAATTTTTGTGAGCGTTTTTAACCCCTTAGTGACCAGACTGCTTTTCAATTTTCTTAGTGTTTGGACTAGGGCTGTTTTTACATTTCTCCAGTGTTTGTGTTTAGCTGTAATTTTCCTCTTACCCATTTACTGTACTCACACATTATATTATTTACTATAAAGCAAATTATAAAATATGCTGGAATTTTTTTTTCTTTTAAAAACCCTTTTTCTAACTTTGACCCCCAAAATCTGTTACGCATCTACAACCACCAAAAACACCCATCCTAAATAGTTTCTAAATTTTGTCCTGAGTTTAGAAATACCCAATGTTAATATGTTCTTAGCTTTTTTTTTTTTTTTGTGGAAAGTTATCAGGCTATAAGTACAAGTAGGACATTGCTGTTTCAAAATATATATTGTTAAACTGTATCAATAGTGACATTGTAACACCGTTATCTGTCATAAATCTCTGAATCACACCAATATGGGTATTCAATATGGGGTATGTCCAGTCTTTTTTAGTAGCCACTTAGTCACAAACACTGGCCAAAGTTAGTTTTTTATATTTGTGTGTTAAAAATGAAAAAAATAACTATTATGCTAATTATTATGCTAATTTTGGCCAGTGGAGTAGTGACCTTTGGATTTAGCAGAGATTAGGTCATTAGTAACTTTGATAAGAGCAGTCTCAGTAGAGTGGAGAGGGCGGAAGCCAGACTGAAGAGGGTCAAGGAGAGAGTTGGAATTAAGGAAGTGAGACACATGGGTAAAGACAAGTCTTTCCAAAATCTTTGAGAAAGGGAGCAGGGATATGGGACGATAGTTAGAGGGGGAGGATGGGTCAAGAGATTTTTTTTTTCAGGAAAGGTACTACAGTGGCATGTTTAAGGTCAGCAGGAACAGTGCCAGAAGAGAGAGAGCAGTTAAAGATGTGTGTTAGGGTAGGCACAAGACAAGGGGAGAGAGATCTGATGAGGTGAGATGGGGCAGGATTGAGCGGGCAAGTGGTGGGGCGAGAGGAATGGAGAAGCGCAGCCACCTCTTGTTCAGTAGCCGGGGAGAAAGTCTGGAGGGTAGGGAAAGCATGATTTACGTGTGGTTTAGAAGAGAATGGCAAGGAGGGGAGAATTGTTTCCTTAGCTGTTCAATCTTGTCGGTGAAGTATCATGCAAAGCTATCAGCTGTAAGGTATATGTGATCTAAGTATATATAATTTAATTTTAAACTGTTTTATACCTCGCAATCACTTGGCCCAGGAGGGCCAGAACGGAATCAGGGGGACTCCCTTGGATTGCTGGTGACCGGGTAAGTGAATCGGATGGCGGGGACGCCCGCCGTCCTTAAGGGGTTAATATATGTATATATTAATAAAAAAATACACTTAGTATGTCGTTATATACACATATAATATATGTACATATATCTCATATATACATACATATATATATATATATATATATATATATATTTCATATTTTTTTTATTTTATTTTTTTTAAATGTTACTTATTTTACTGAGTGCCCCAACCCCTCGAGGCACTCAGCAGACAGGCAGAGCATCGGAAGCCTGTCTGATGGCTTCCGATGCTCTGCCTCACTGCCGGACGCCACGTGGAGGAACCCAGAAGTAATCGTTTCGGAATAGTGATCACCCGGCGGCTCGGCAGTGAGGGGGGATATTGCAGGATGCCTCGACTTCCAGCGCTCATATTTAGTGAGTTAGTGCATATTATTCTTCATGCACGGAAGAAGTTCAAATCATGAAAAATTTAGCAATTCAAAACCCTTCCAAGCTGATTTAGCAGCTTGGGAACTTCTGACGCTCCGAAATTAATAGTAGAGGCGGGGAGCAGTGACTGGCAAACTCCAGGTAAGAGGGTAAACCATTAAAAAAACGGTTTGACTACTTACAATAGAGGGGCACCAGAAATTCCAGGCAGCATCAGCACTACAGCAATCGAGTTCCTTTAATATGTATCAATGATTTTGTCTAATTAATCCTTTCAAAGGACGTGACATTCAAAAGTTACAAATACATAACTGTTGATAATTGGTGCTAATCCTTTTTGTCTGGGAATTTTAATGCCAGCCATTGTTCCAACCTACCAATAGGCAAATTGCACTCAATATGTTTGAATTTATGTGTCACAATCAAAAGCTCACATCAAAGCTCTGCTACCCAGTGTTATTATCATAGCATGAAAAATATTCAATAAAAATATACCACAAAAAAATGAGGATTATCGTAGGAGTACACCATCTCTTGGAAGGTCTCCACAGCCTGTCTGAAGAATCACTCACCTCCACAAAATAGAAACAGGGAAGCAGTGTCATGCTGTCCTTTGGAGGGCGGGCTTTGTTCTTCTCTTTAGGAGATATCATGGCCCCCACTGGGCTGAAAGATGAGAGTGGGGGGCCCAGAGGACACCTGTGTAAGATAAGACGAAAATAAATCTTGGCATTTATAGTTTTTAAAAGACATCACTAATATATGGAATATATGAAAAGCTGCTTCACTTAAAGGGACACTATAGTCACCAAAACACCTTAGCTTAATGAACTAGTTTTTTTTTTGTAGATCATACCCATTGTCAGTGGCGTACTAAGTATGTAGTGGGGGTGTGGGTGGTCCGCCCGGGTACCACTCACTAGGGGGTGCCATGACCAGGGCGGCCTTAGGATGTGTGAGCTGTGCACAGGGACAGGTTGCCATGGCAGCCACACAGCTCACACACGCAGGGACAGGCAGCCGCAGAACTTTAAAACTGCCACATCTAAAACAAACAGGACAGAGCTAATGGGCAGCAGGGGCGGAGCCAAACCAGCAGCAGGGGCAGAGCTAAACACAGCCTCCATCCGCTACTGTTACTGCTGCACATCGAGGGGAAGCAGGATGGGGTCCTTGCTTCCCCAACAACTACACACCAGGGACTGAATTCACTTCTCCTCCCTCCCAAGCTGACTGTAAGTCAGAGGAAGGGAGAGAGAGTGTGAGTGTGTGTGTGACTGTCTGCCTGTAACTGTGTGTGACTGTGTGTGTGACTGTCTGCCTGTAACTGTGTGTGTGACTGTCTGCCCGTAATTGTGTGTGTGTGTGACTGTCTGCCCGTAATTGTGTGTGTGTGACTGTGCGTGTGACTGTCTGCCTGTAACTGTGTGTGTCTGTCTGCCTGTGACTGTGCGTGTGAGACTGCCATCCTGTAACTGTGCGTGTGTGTGTGACTGTCTGCCTGTGACTGTGTGTGTGTGTGTGTGACTGTCTGCCTGTAACTGTGCGTGTGTGTGTTTGTGTGTGTGACTGCCTGCCTGTGACTGTGTGTGTGTGTCTGTCTGCCTGTAACTGTGTGTGTGTGTGACTGTCTGCCTGTAACTGTGCGTGTGACTGCCTGCCTGTGACTGTGTGTGTGAGACTGCCATCCTGTAACTGTGCGTGTGTGTGTGACTGCCTGCCTGTAACTGTGCGTGTGACTGTCTGCGTGTGAGACTGCCATCCTGTAACTGTGCGTGTGTGTGACTGTCTGCCTGTGACTGTGTGTGTGTGTGTGTGTGACTGTCTGCCTGTAACTGTGCGTGTGTGTGTTTGTGTGTGTAACTGTGCGTGTGACTGTCTGCCTGTGACTGTGCGTGTGAGACTGCCATACTGTAACTGTGCGTGTGTGTGACTGTCTGCCTGTGACTGTGTGTGTGTGTGTGTGACTGTCTGCCTGTAACTGTGCGTGTGTGTGTTTGTGTGTGACTGCCTGTGACTGTGTGTGTGTGTGTGACTGTCTGCTTGCTTGTGACTGTGTGTGTGAGACTGCCATCCTGTAAATGTGCGTGTGTGTGAGACTGCCTGCCTGTAACTGTGTGTGTGTGTGGCTGTCTTTCTGTGACTGCCATCTTGTAACTGTGTGTGAGACTGCCTGCCTGTAACTGTGTGTGTGTGTGTGACTGTCTTTCTGTGACTGTGTGTGTGACTGTGTGTGTGTGTGTGACTGTCTGCCTGTAACTGTGTGTGTGACTGTCTGCCTGTAATTGTGTGTGACTGTACGTGACTGCCCGTAATTGTGTGTGTGTGTGTGTGATTTTTCTGCCTGTAACTGTGTGTGTGACTGTCTGCCCATAATTGTGTGTGTGTGTGTGTGTGACTGTGCATGTGACTGTCTGCCTGTAACTGTGTGTGTCTGTCTGCCTGTGACTGTGTGTGTGTGTGTGTGTGTGTGTGACTGTGTGTGTGAGACTGCCAACCTGTAACTGTGTGTGTGACTGTCTGCCTGTAACTGTGTGTGTGACTGTCTGCTTGTGACTGTGTGTGTGAGACTGCCATCCTGTAACTGTGCGTGTGTGTGTGTGTGTGTGTGTAACTGTGCGTGTGACTGTCTGCCTGTTACTGTGTGTGACTGTGCGTGTGATTGTCTGCCTGTGACTGTGCGTGTGTGTGTGTGTGACTGTCTGCTTGTGACTGTGTGTGTGAGACTGCCATCTTGTAACTGTGCATGTGTGTGAGACTGCCTGCCTGTAACTGTGTGTGTGTGACTGTCTTTCTGTGACTGTGTTTATGCCTGTAACTGTGTGTGTGACTGTCTGCTTGTGACTGTGTGTGTGAGACTGCCATCCTGTAACTGTGCGTGTGTGTGTGTGTGTGTGTAACTGTGCGTGTGACTGTCTGCCTGTTACTGTGTGTGACTGTGCGTGTGATTGTCTGCCTGTGACTGTGCGTGTGTGTGTGTGTGTGACTGTCTGCTTGTGACTGTGTGTGTGAGACTGCCATCTTGTAACTGTGCATGTGTGTGAGACTGCCTGCCTGTAACTGTGTGTGTGTGACTGTCTTTCTGTGACTGTGTTTATGCCTGTAACTGTGTGTGTGACTGTCTGCCTGTGACTGTGTGTGTTTGTGTGTGTGTGACTGCCTGTAACTCTATGTGTGTGACTGTCTGCATGTAACTGTGTGTGTGTGACTGTCTTCCTGTGATTGGATGTGTGACTATGTGGGACTGGACTTTGAAGACTGTTGCTAATATTACCCCTTTGTTAGGGGGTTTTAGAGGGAGAGGCAGCTTTTTGGGGGAAGGGGTGCAGGAGTTTTATGGAAGGGGGGGGGGGGTGCAGGGGTTTGTAGAAGGGGGGGAAGGGATTTTGTTTAAGGGGGGCTGAACACAGGATCTGCCACAGGTGCCAAATGTTCTAGGTACGCCCTTGCCCATTGTAGATCATATCCCAGCAGTCTCACTGTTCAATTCTCTGCCATTTAGGAGTTTAATCACTTTGTTTATACAGCCCTAGGCACACCTCCCTGCATGTGATTTACACATCCTTCCTAAACACGTCCTGTAAAGAGTCATATGACGTTTACGCTACCTTTATTGCAAATTATGTTTAGTTTAGAATTTTGAATCTCCTGCTCTGTTAATAGCTCACAAAACCCTGCATGAGCCTCCTGTGTGTGAATGAAGTTCAATTTACAGAGCAGGAGATACAAACTTTTAAATGAAGTTAACATCTGACTGAAAATTTATATTTTTTGTTTTCATGCAGACTGTATGACTCACAGCCAGGGGAGGTATGGCTGGAGCTGCATAAACAGAAACAATAGTGATTTAATTTCTAAATGGCAGAGACTTGAGCAGTGAAACTTCAGAGGCATGATCTATACACTATAACTGCTTCATTAAGCTAAAGTTGTTTTGGTGGTTATAGTGTCTTTACTGCCAGAAACATTGTTTTGTTTCGTTTTAGGAAACATTTCACAAGCTCCACTCATTTTGCTTTTGCTGGGAGTACATGTGCTCACATATATTTTTTCCTTTTTCAAAAATATCGTCAAAGATCCTCATGGTAGTGCAGCTCCCCTCCAAGTTTTTATTTTTATTTAAATCAAACCTCTTGGTTCGGTCTAATTATAAGTGCATGTTAGAATAAAACATGCTGTGTCTGCATTTCCTCCTCCCCTTATTGATGGCTAGAAATGCAGTTGACAGACTAATCAACGCCAATGTTTTAGATGTTTTTTTTTTTTTTTTTTTTTTAATAGTCCCTTTTTCTGGATATAGACCTCTCATACCTGCTTAGTCTGCTTTAACAGGATTTATGACATCACCCATTGGCTTTGCATTGGGTCTATGTATTGTTCTGTCTCCCAGCACTGTTGTTGCATGACAGAACCTGAGGGTGGAGTAGGACCTCTTCAAAGTTGCTGCTGTTTCCCAAATGCATGGATCTATAGGTGCAAATATGTCCAAGTGTTCTCTATCCTACCAGTCAAACACTGATTTAATAGATCAGATTTTCATTTTAAACCAGCATTGGAACATTCAACATATATATCTTTTTTTTTTTTTTTACATGCTACCACATAAGTTCGGTTTTAGTCAGTCAAGAATCATAATTATTCAAAAGGATTTAATTTTTTTTTTTTTTTTTTAAATAAAACTTATTTTTCACTTACAGAGCAAAAGGCAAGCTAGTTGTTATATCAGAGGAAACTGACGGGCCTATGGGGTTTTAAGGGTATTTCAGTCATTACATGTGTCTATGAGCAGTACTAAATACATGACTGCAATTGGCAAAACGTGGCATTGTATAAAAAGACCATTGTTTATGCAAGATAAAAAGACATCTGAAATGATTTTAGGGTTCTTATCTCGCAGATTTAACAATACAATGAAATATCAAGATTATCACATCATTCTCTTATGCAAGAGCAAGCTATATAACATGTGGGACTTTATAAAATGAGTGTTTTGAAATGCAAAGCATAGACACATACATAATATTGTACCTGGAGATATAATATTAGGAGGAGATTAAACCTTATGGCAGGTAACATTACTCAGAATTAATAATATGCATATCATGTAAACATATGAACATATAAAACACACACACTCACATATATCACATTTAATATGATAATAAAAGATGAGATGTTATTAACATGATATATATTATGATACCAATAATATAATAAAATACTGAGTGATAAATGTACATATACACAACTGGATATGCCAACATGACAGCGTGCAGTCATTATGGTATATCATTAAATTTAGCCTACTAACATGCCAAGGGATATTATATGTAGAATAATATATTAATAAGCAATGTGATATAGTGACATGTATGCATGAATATAATAAAATGAAGTGTATAAGTAAATGCATGCACATAAAACCATGCCTAGCAATAATACAGGCAGGGTAATGTGATATAATTAAATGAAGCACACAATTAAATTATGCAAAATTACATGCACAGCAAATGAATTGAATATTATCTGCACATAATGAATAGCCCAGACTCCTAGTGCATCTTCCAAGCAGACACATACAGGCACACACCTCTTCAGAGATACCCAATTATTGCATTTACCTGTCGAAGTAGGAAGATGCAGGACAGATGGTGGTAGCATCAATTCTACCCTAACTGGAGAAAAAGGAACAAAGACGGTGGTAGATAATAAGGAGCGAGGGTAAGACAGAGATGGATGTCGATAAAAAAAAAATAGGGGTTGGAAGGAGAAAGACAAGGGGGGTTGAGGGGTGGGGGGAGGTATTTCGGGTACCAGTAATCTCTATACTCCTATTCAACAATAGAGAGCTAGATGAGACCAGGGAAGGGAGTGACACTCCTATATGGCTGAAAGAGGAAAGAAAACGTGCAAGCTAAAAAGACCACCTCTACAAATCAGCCCAGCATGGCCAGCCCTCCATAGGGATATACCTCCAACAATGACCCTAAGCTAGTCAGGTCAGGTCTGTTGTTAGTCTGACCCGAGAATGGTGGAGAGACAGAGCGGCTGGGGGAATTACTGGCTGAGACTGGGAGAGACAATGAGTGGAGGTTTGTGTAGAAGAGACAGGAATTGAGAGAGAGAGAGCTGGGCTGGAGGGACAGACAGAGGAGGAGGCAGAGATGTAAAGAGGCAGTCTGCAGCACACACCAAAGCCACCACCACCACAGCCTGATGGTGTGTGTGCTTGCTAATCAATATATATATGACTAAATGCATGTATATCTGTTGTGCTGAACACTCATTTTATGTATGTGTGAGTTTGCATGGGTAAAAGTGTCTAGCTGTTACCTGAGTATCAATATATTGTTATTATTTTTTAATTTTTTTTCAACGTGTTTTGTATCTGGCCCTATGAATATCTGTATGGATACCTGCAGTGAATCAAGTGAACCCATCATTGTTAAACACACCCTTAACACAATCAATGAAAAAATATATTATATATTGATATAATATTGAGATTTAAATGGTCAAAAAGCTTTATTCACTATACAGGGAACTGGCAAATAGCAAAATGCAAACGGAAACATTCAAGATTGAAAAAAATAATGGATTCTAAAAAAATTTTTTTTTTAACTTAGATTTTTCGCAAAATGTTCTCGAAAATTGTATTGTTTAAACCCTGAAATCACCATAATCACTTATGGTGTAAGGAGGCTATATGTGCCAGCCATTGCTTTTTTCTTAAATATATTTTTTTTCAGTTGGTTTCGCCAAAATCCAGGGTCTGTTTGACACTTTAAGCCCACCCTGTGTGCCGCTTAAGTGTTAATGGATGTTTCACCTTATATTTACCTGCCCATGATATTTCTACGGGTTGGAAGGCTTTGGCTGTGCCAAATCACTGTAACCCCCTTCAAAACAATGCAAGTGAGACAGGCCAGCTTTAAAGGGGTTAAGACTGATTTGATACAGCTGGGGTGGGCTTTGGGTGGTGCAGAAACTCAAACTTTTTGAAAACTGACAAAAACCTATCGAACTTCACCCATAGTCTCCATACACCATAACCACTACAATAAGCTGGAGTATCCCTTCAAGTTATGTTTTTCCTGCAACGAGTCAATATGTGTTTTAGTTTTACTTGCACATAATGGGTGTGCACACCAAACTTCACTGATGTAGAAAATAAAAGGACAGTTTGTTTGTGCATTTGTATTTGGCTGGAATGACCGTGATGCTAAATTAAATGACATCATGAATTAAAAAAAAAAAAATACACTTGTGCAGTAATACACCATGCAAAGATATACACTCTGAGAATGTTTAAAGCACACAGCATATATCAGTAAGTCCCCTGAGAGTACATCTATTGTGTTAACATGTGATCAGCTCCCCCCCTGGTTTCCATAGAGAAATTTCAGACTTTCGGAGGAACAAAAGAAACATGGAAGGATTGTGTGAGTGCAAGTGCATGGGGGCGTTGGGAAAGAGAAAAGGGGTATACTAATGTTGGCCATGTAACCACTGTCTATGCTGTATAAAAAGACAAGACGTTAGTCAACATTTATTTTAAAGGACCTAATAGCTCAAAAAGATCTGCATGTGCTGAGCATCTCATACTGTGTGTCCCAGTTACCTAGCAACAGGAAGATGTGCCTGCCGCCTCTTGGGCACCTGCCCTCCTGCCCCCACCTCGTTCCCTGAGGCGCTTCTGTAAATACTGAACTAGCATCGGAGCGCACAGTGAATGGGATAACAAATATATTGCAGTGCTTCTCTTAAATAGCAGGCATCACATCAGCATTTAATGTTGTTGTTTTTTTATAAAGGGGGGGGGGGGGTGGGGGGGAGAGGGTTATTTGATAAACATGTACACCAACATTTTAATTGTCTCCATGATATGCTTCTGGCAGTGGAATTGTTAATTCTTGCTCTGGAGTGATGGACCAGCTTATCACACTGATATACTGGAATGATGGTTATGCCGCAATCTATGTGTGTGTGTGTGTCTGCTCCTTCTAAATATAAATACTTTAAAATGTCCCTTCCTCCAATAAGACAATGTCTATCCTGATGCTAAAGCTTTTGGCCATTTTTATGCCACTACCCATTTTCCCTTACGATGGCAACCCAAATCCAT